>NW_016690305.1:1042299-1060586 GCF_001604755.1 Lepidothrix coronata
AGGGATCCAGGGACAGCCACAGCTTCTCTGGGCAACCTGTGCCAGGGCCTCCCCACCCTCACAGGGAAGAGTTTCTTCCTGACATCGAGATCTTTGAATGTCTTTTTCAGGAAGCAAGAAGAAAGAAAAGGAGCGGCCAGAAATCTCCCCGCCGTCAGATTTTGAACATACCATCCATGTTGGCTTTGATGCTGTTACTGGAGAGTTCACGGTGAGTATCCTGCCTCGAGGTGCCTTGGAAGACACTCATGGTCAGTGCTGTAGTGAAGCCAAGGCAGTGCTTTAGGTTAAAGTGCAAGTTAGTCTCTGTTTATATCAAAGAACTAATTTTCCTGTGTGTTTGTACAGCACACAGAGTTATGATGCCATGACCTGTTAGTGCTTCTCCAGTGTCAGTGTCACATCTGGTGCTTTGTGTCACAGCAGGAAAGCCCTCCCTGACAAACCTCCTTCACTTTACTGTTGTTAGTGGGTAACAGTGGTTCTGCTGAGTGTTGTTGTGTCCCCATTCCTCACATCTGGCTCAGTAGAGGTGGAAGAGGTGCTGCTGTGTTGGCACCATGGTTTGTGTTGCCACCTGTGGCTCCCCATTAAACACATGTTGCTCATGTGCTTAAGGCTGTGCTTGTTATGCTTTTTATAGAGGGAAGAAGCTTGATTTGCTCTTTAAAAATCTTTAAAACACTAGAACACTTAAAATCCCGTTTTTTCAGGGAATGCCAGAACAATGGGCTCGGTTGCTTCAGACCTCAAATATCACCAAGCTAGAACAGAAGAAGAACCCCCAGGCAGTACTGGATGTGCTGAAATTCTATGACTCCAAAGACACAGCAAAACAGAAATATCTGAGTTTTTCTGCTCCAGGTGAGAGCCAAGTGTGTGCAAGACATATTGGAGTTGGGTATTTGGAGCACAGTCTTCCTCTCAGAATAATAAATCAGGTTCAAATGCTGATTCAGTGAGGAACAAATACTTGAAGGTGGATTTAAAACTTACTGGAAACTGGCGTTGTCCAGTTAATTTCCTGTTTTAAGTGGAGAGTGGAAGAAAGAACTGGATAATTCACAATAGCAGCCAAAATGAACTTGAAGGGGCTGTGTTTCTGAAGCTGGAGCTCTGAGACTGGTATGAACTGGTTTCATGCTGGAACCCTTTCTCCTCACAGTTGTCTGTGAGCTTGATGTCACCAGCTGGTGACATCAGAGATGCAAAATAATTTGTGACTCCCAGATTGGGAGCCAGCTGGGAGGGCTGAGAGAAGGATTGTCCTACAAACAGGTACAGTTGTGCCTACTTTTCTTCCAAATTATTTGTAGCTTAGTAATAAGGCTGTGTAATACTTTCATTCTTTATTCTATAAAAGTTCACTTTGTGTTATTTTTTTCTGATGATTTTATGTATTCTGCTGTTTGTCCTATTTAGAAAAAGATGGTTTCCCTTCAGGAATGCCAACGGTGAGTGTGTTTATTATTATTTGGATATCCTTAGGTGCATACTAATTCAGATCTTTTGTATTTGTTATATCCTGAATTTCGAAGTATTAAATTGTGTAACGTTTAAAAGTATAAAAATGAGGATATTCTTGGTGGAATAAAAGCATAAATTGTGGGGGTCAGCAGGGCATATTTTCACAGGAGTGACAGTATTTGAGTCTCATAAAATGTAATAACTTAGGGATAGGTTGATTGGTTTGTTATTTTCTTTTGACATCAGTAAGAATTCTTTTATCTTAATGTGAAAAAAAAAATCAAGTCTTTAATACTGTGGGGGAGACACATTTGTTTATTTATTTATTTTTTTTTTAATGTTGGTAAAAACGTAGACCAATGCCAAAGGTTCAGAACCATCAACAACTGTGGCAGATGAGGATGAGGATGATGAAGAAGCTCCTCCTCCTGTGATTGCTCCACGGCCAGATCACACAAAATCGGTGAGCAGCTGGGAAACTTGACAGTGCAGAATTCTGGAATTCTTTGTATTGCAGAACTTCTACATCTGTTCTCTAGAAAAGTGTTTTATTTGTGAAATGAGCTGTTGTGAGATTTTTGGGAAGAGTTCTGTTTTTTTGAATTTGCCAAGAAAATACCTAATTTCTGGATGTCAGTTGGACCAGAAATCCTGAAGTAAGTGGAATCACAGAATCATTTAGGTTGAAAAAGACCTCTGAGATCACTGAGATTTGGTAATCTCTTGTTTAGCTTGTGTTGAAGGTATCCAGTTAAGCTTATCCTTCAACCCAGTGTGTGAGGAGGAGGCATTTTAGTCCTAAAAATCTATAGGTAGTTTCTGTAACTTGGCCCAGCCCAGTGGCACAAGTGTAGTGTGTTTGATTTTCTTCATTTGATTTGGTGGCAGTGTGACAGCCTCACCAAATACACTATCTGGACCCAAGCCAATTCAGATTCAAGACTTGAAAGCTTATTTCACTCACAAAGCCCTCAGCAGCCCATGAACAGTTAAATGCTTCAGAAGTTGCTCATTAAGTTTTAGTGTAGTCCTGAACTACCCACCCTGGTAATAACATCCCAGGGATCCCATTTATTCCAGCTTCTTCCTTTGGCTGTGGTAGCTGTACATTTTGCCTCTTTGTTGCCCACTTTTTCTCCCTCCAGGAGTGCAAATGTGAATTGTGTTTATTTGTCAACTGGTACTGCTTTATAATTGCCCACTCTTGGGATGTAGACATATAAAATGTGAGAGCTGGATATTTCTAGAGTAGCTGTGCATGTCTGAACAGCTCAGGAGGAAATTAAATAAATCTCCAAGAAATTAAATCTTTTTAGAAAAAACTCAAATTGGGGGCGACTGGGAAATTTTTTAGAATCTCACGCTTCTTTTCATGGCAATCATGAGTCTTTTTCCTTTAGATCTTAGTAGGAATTGATCTCACTATTAATCAGTGATTACTTCTCTGTTAACTAGCATGGGTTATAAAGAATAAGCAGGTAAAAAACTCATGAAACATCTGTCCTTGGAAGTTGGGGTTAACTTCCTGGCATCCACTCTGTGAATTCAGGAGGTGCCTTTCAGAGGTCAGTACTGTTGCCAGGGGACTTCAGTGTTTCTCAGGTCTAATTTCTGCCTCCTACCTGTTATCAAACGGTGCCTAGGGGTCTTTTCAGGACTGTGATTGTTTCCAGCTGAAGGTCAGCGATTGCAAAGCCGATGCTCAGGTCCATGGTCTCCTTCACAGATTTATACCCGCTCTGTAATCGACCCCATCCCTGCCCCAGCTGGTGACTCCTGTGCTGACAGCGCCACGAAATCGGGGGATAAGCAGAAAAAGAAGACCAAAATGTCAGATGAAGACATCATGGAAAAACTACGTAGGTGATTTTATTTCAGATAAACAAAGGCTTTAGGACTGGGAGAGGAATATTAAATTTTTGCCCTCGTCCTTATTTTTGTGTAAGAGTTGTGTGGATACCATGCTCAGCTAGTTTTGTGTCAGTAGCTGAGAGGTTATGCTGATTTATAATCTTCAGAGCCCTGTTGGGTAGAAAAATATTATACAACAGCTTTTTTTGTTTGTTTTTGGTTTTTTTGGTCAGAGTTCAGTTGTGATAATGTGATCTGCATGTATGTTACAGCCATAATAACACAAAGTAGTTTCTGCTGGGGCTTGTTCCATAACCACCTTGAAGATAATTTTTCAGCGTATTAATGTTCCTGTGCAGCTTTGGCTGTTTGTGCTTCAGCTTTGCTCCTTGAACTTGGACATATCTTGGCCAGGCCAGCCCTGCTGAAGGGGGACAGTGGGATTGGGTTGACTCTTCTGTTGTTTTTTCTTTTAGGCACTATTGTAAGCATAGGAGATCCCAAGAAAAAATACACCAGATATGAGAAAATCGGGCAGGGGTAAGTGTTCCCCCCAACTTTTATTCCCAGTGGGCCAGTGTTGGCAGCACTGTGCTGTTCTCTGTCTCATGCTGTCGTGTGCCCACCTCTTTCTGTGCAGGCAGAAATGTTGGCTGCATTCAGCAGTGATGAATCACAGAATCCCAGAATAGTTTGGGTTGAAAAGGAACTTAAAGCTCCCCTCATTACACCCTCCTGCCATGGGCAGGGGCACCTTCCACTATCCCAGGTTGCTCCAAGCCCTGTCCAGCCTGGCCTTGAACACTTCTAGGGATCCAGGGACAGCCACAGCTTCTCTGGGCAACAAACTGTATAGTAAATAAACAGTGAAGGCTTTACACAGTGGTGGAAATTTTGAATTGAAAGCTGAAACAATTTTGTGTTTGTGATTTGACTGTTCGCTTGTGTGTTTGTTACAAAGAGATGCAAGTTGCTGTAACATTTCCCTTTCTCTTCACAGGGCTTCAGGTACAGTTTTCACAGCTATTGATGTGGCAACAGGGCAGGAGGTAAGATTCCTGGATTCGTTTTCTCTCAAAATATTCTTCTGGAGGTGGCCAGAATTTCCTTCAGTGCCTCCCATATCTGCTGTCAGCTCTCAGAAGAATGTTTGTCATAGTCAATTGTAACAGTGTGTGCCTTGTTCTATAGTAATCAGATGGTGAAAGCTTGAAAATAGAGTTCTGTCTTTCCAGTGAAAAGCAGAGGGAGTGAGGTGTTCCAGAAATGAGTTTGGAAAACGGTTTATCCTTCAAGAACTGCAGGCCTTGGTGTCTTGTGTTTTCAGAAGTAAATCTTTGTTTAGGCTTTGCACACATGTTCTCTAGTCCCGACTCAGTAAAAGTGATGGTTGTTTCTGTCTCCGTGGAAACAGCTTGTCCCCTGTGATTCCCTGTTGTAGTTAGAATGTCTTCTCCACATCCTACTCTTTGCTTTTACCCCCTGGTTTCTCCAGACCCACTTAGTGAAATTGGTGACATCAGCAGTACTCTGCATGTTTGTCATCAAGTGGCCATCTCTGGTTTCTGTGACTCAAATTTTAGGATTTATTTGCTTCTATTTAACTTTAGATTTCCTTACTTTTCTTTTAATGTTTCTATTTAAATTCTTTCCTTAATTTTCCTTTAAATAAGTATTTAAATACCATTCCTTAGGTCACTGGTAAGTAATTGCCCTTTCAGCAGTAATCACATTTACCAGTCTTGCAGTGGAGCACCACATCTTGATAAAACATGAGCCTGTCTATCATCTCTTAATTTGTGTCTCTTAATTTGCTCTCTACTTCATGTCCTCTTACTGGCTGCAGAGTGAGTTTTAGAGCCCAGAGGGGTTGTGGAGTATCTGCTCCTTCAGGTCTCCGTTCCAAACTCACTTACACGAGACCCTCAGCAACCTGCTCCACCTCCACTCTTAGTTATTGTATCATTCTGTGCCACAGAATGACAAGAATCTCTTCCTTTAATGCCCTTGGCAATATAATAATGATAATTTCTACAAGAATACATTGGTTCTTGTGTTTGGTTTTGGTCTCATGGGTAGGTTGTTTTGTAGACCTCCAAACTACCTCCACAAAGTGCAGCTGACAGAGCTGGGACAGTTCTTCTCCATTTTAAACTCTGGAATACTTGTCCTGGTTAGCTTATTTCCTGGGCAAGATAGGCCTTTATCTCCCCTTTTCTCTCTGGGACAGTTCATTGATTTAATTGCTTTGAGAGGAATTCCTTCTGCCTCCCAGCATTCCTTATACCCAAACACCAATCTGGTCAGAATATAGAACAGCAAATTGCCTCGCCTTGCATTAGAAAGCTCAGACTTTCTCTCTGAGTTGCTGCAAGATTCTCTGCTGCTTCAGGCCTGTTGATAGGAAATTGGGCGAGTCTTTTTATCTCCTGCATGCTCCCTTTTCTGTCTGTTCTGGCCTCAGTTACTGTTTGTGGATTCTTTCAGCTGCAAGAGGATGGTGTTGGCCACGGCTGCAAGTTGTGTGCTCATCAGGCTGCATTCTTTTAAGTTGTGTGCTAATAAATAAATAACTTGCCAGCTGCAAGCTGTGATAAACAACTTTAATCCTGTTACAGAATTCCTTCTGACTTTTCACTATATTGAGTGAAAGCTTCTAATGGTTTCAGTGATTGCTGTTTTATTTTGCCCTGTTCAGGTGGCTATTAAACAGATCAACCTGCAGAAACAGCCCAAGAAGGAGCTGATTATTAACGAGATCTTGGTAATGAAGGAGCTAAAGAACCCCAACATAGTCAACTTCTTGGACAGGTAAATGCATCCAGCTGGTGATTCCTTCACCCCTGAGGGTTTCAAGAAGTTATACCCTATACAGACCTGGACTTCCTGAGGGTCTTGGAAGCAAATGAGTCTGTATTTAGGCTTGGTCACCTTGATGGCACGTGGACATGCTTTTGGTTTTCTCTTTGTAGTTACCTCGTAGGAGATGAGTTGTTTGTGGTGATGGAGTATCTGGCTGGGGGCTCCCTAACAGATGTGGTCACAGAAACATGTATGGATGAGGCACAGATTGCTGCTGTCTGCAGAGAGGTGAGTGTTGGACTTGCTTTGTAGAGGGATGAAGGTGCACTCTATTCCCATAGCTTTTATGGAATGCTAAGGTTAGGACTAATTGCAACAATTGCTGTTGGAGCCATTGAGTTAAGAATGAATGATACCGTGAGTAGAAATCAATATTAAAGTTACAGAAGATAACTAAATTAGGTTAACTGAGAAAATTGAGGCGGTTGCAAGTTATAATAACACAAAAGAGCTGTGGCAGGTTTTGATCTGAGTGTTTGGGAAACTTAGGGAATGGAGCAAATAAAGTCTTTGGGTTTGGTACTTGGGTTGCCTCATCCTGCTGACAGTGTTAACAGAAAGATGTGAATAATGTGGACTGAAGTTCAGGGAGGAGCAATGGAGAAGTTTAGCAGCTGCAAGGAATGGCTTTTTAAACTTCGACTAACAAAGAACATTCAAAGGCACCAAAAGACAAAGTCTTGAGTATTCATGTATGGGTAATGTAGAAAAAAAAAAAGGAGAAGGAAAAAGCCTGAAAGCTTCCAAGTGTTTTCCAGAAGGAAGAAGGGGAACTGTGTTTGCTCCCAGTGTGAAAGTGGATCTGCTGAGACAGGAGTACTCTAAGAAACATGTACTAAAACAAAGATGAACTGGATGCAGATTATCTATTTTCCTTCTTAGTCATTCTCACAGTGTGTGAAATCTGTAGTTCTGTGCCAGTTAAACTTCCTTGAGGGATTTCTCAGGAAAATAATTCTCCAGAAGATTGTAGTTGGAATAATTGTAAGGCTGCTGGAAGATTTCAAATGAAAGAGTTAAAAGCAGCTGATATCACACCTTATCAGTGGTTTCTGCCCTGAGTCAGTGCCAGCATCCAGCTCAGGCTTGATTTATTACAGCAGAAGGAGAATTGTGTTATCTGCTGTGCAGGAGGGACCGAGGCTTTTAAAAAGCCCATCTGACTCCATCAGCATGACGTCTGCTTTTGTGCCTCACCCAGAGGGAGGGCAGGGAGAGCAAACTTGTGCAGGAACATGCATGGACAGGTAATGGTTTCCTGAGGAACCAGAGCTGGAAGCAGAGAACCCAAAGTAACTCTTTCTTGTAACAGTAATGAACTTTTCTGAGGAAGAAGTCAAATGTTGAAGTATTGTACCTCATCAAAACTCTGCTGCCCACTATATTTTGCAGATCAGTGTCAATTTGCTAAAGCAAACAAAGATGCACAAAACTCACTGGGGACATCTGTGCCAAGCAGCAAATGGCAAATGTTCTGCTTGTATTGAAAGAGAGATCTGACTTTTTTCTTTTGCCTTTTATTCTCAAATAACAAAAGTAAATTTCATTATGGTTTTGGGCAGAAACTTAGTGGGAAAGGTTTTAATCCGAAAACAATGCAAAACCAGTATTAGTGAATTTCAGAATGAAGATGTTTTACAGATTTCACTGTAGAAATTGTGTGGATGTTGGGAATGAATCCTCACCAATTCCCCTTGGTGAGACCTCAGCCTAAAAAGCTCTCACTTAATCCTTTATGGTTCCTCTGTAGAATCTGTGGGATGTACCAGAATTAGCATCTGGGATTTCTGAGAGCATCTTGAGTGGTGAGGAGTTTTATATATGCATTTGTTAAGATAGAGAAACTCTGTGGTTAAATGATTTTTGTCTTCCTGAAATCTGGAGAGTATTTTTTAGCCCAAGAGCTTCCTCTGCTGGTTATTTGCAATAATACCTGTTACATTTTTGCACTCAGAGCTGGCTGAGGGTGTAAACATTGCCTTGAATTTGTGTTCACATATACCAGGCGTGTTTCCATGTGCTGAATGATGGGTTTTTTTCTCTCCTATCCAGTGCTTGCAAGCACTTGAGTTCCTCCATGCCAACCAGGTCATCCACAGAGACATTAAGAGTGACAATGTGCTCTTGGGAATGGATGGATCAGTTAAATTAAGTGAGTAGCTGACGATTGTTTTAATGCTCTGCTTCTTCTTTCCAGTGATCTCTGACTCGGTGTGTAAATCAGTAGAAGGACAGTTGGGAGGGAAATTTGAGGTGGATTTTTATTGACTGTGAGGAACAGAAATTCATTCTGTGTTACAAAATGTGTAACAGGCAGCAGGTACTGAAATTCTGAGGGCCCTCAGACTCAGGCTGTGAACGTGTTAGCCCGGAAGGATGTTGAAGCAAACCTGTGGCCACATGAATACGTTGGTGAATATGAAGTAACTGGTACTATAGAGTGAAGCAAAATGGGAATGATTGCAAGAGAAAAGTTGCAGCAAACTGCAGTAGCTTTGCCCCATTCATTAGAAGGCCACCAACGAGAAAACTGTACTTTATTGATCATTTATATTGCAGTCTAGTCTCACCCTGTGCCTTTTCTTGGGCCAGAAGTGTAACACCCTTTCATTAATATAAGCAAAAGAAACTTCTTGCTTTTCAGGTAATTGTTGTGCATGCATGGACTTGTGTACGTGGTGTGTGTAAATAAAAACGATGTGAAACCACTTGTAGCTGTCAGGGCTGTTGAGAAAGTGGTGCATTATTTGAATTTTTGGTATGCAGGAATGTGTAAAACACATAGCAACCGAAGAGTTAAGGTAAAAAAAGGTGTAAAGTAAAAAGTGTTTTTACAGTTGGGCAGGAATTTGAAGTGCCATGAAAATGTCTTAACAGTATTCCTTATTCTAGATGGTTTTCAATTTCATTTTATTTATGAGATGAAGTGTGAAGGAAGATTATGAGCAACATGATTTGCTTACCAGCATCTTTGGATGCACTGCTCACTTGCATAGAGGGGGTTATTTGTTTTAAGGGTGTGATGTGTTTGTGCACAAGCTGTGGGTTCAGAGGCTGAAGAGAAGTGAACACTTACAGCAGAGGATGTGGCTGAGAAGAAGTAGCCGGAGAAGGATCAAAATTGCACAAAAGAGGTGTCAAAGCAAAGCAGAGTGGCCAAAGGACAGGGTTGGCAGCCTGAATCAAGAAGCATCACCCCAGGAGACTGGGGGAGGATGAGGAAGAAGGAGACACAGGAGAAGACAGGAGTCAGCTGTAAAAATGCCCTGTGTGAAGGGGAGGTGTTGTAGTCAGTGCTGAGACCAGCTCTTCTGAGGCTGTGTGACTGTAGAGCTCCCAGCAGTTGTTAAGGGTTGGAGGGTGGAAGAAGTTGCACATTCTTTTTCAGCTCTTCCCCTTCTCTGAGGGAGTCTGGTGACAGGACAAGTGTCACCACTGCACAGCTGCACACACCTACACACACAGCTGCTTGGGGGAAACTGGGTTCCTGCCTGTCTTTTCTCTCTGTGCTGGTGGTGTGGTGCTGAAGGCCTCACTGGGAGGTCAGGAGGCACAAACTGCTGCTGCTTCTCTGGGGTGGTCACTGAAATGGGCTGTGCTGTGAGTCGAGTGTGACACCTTGATAAGGCAAAAAACTGCAGGAGAAACTTGGTGACTCCTGTAGGTTTGATTTTGTTTGTTTGTTTGTTTGTTTGTTTTGTTTTGGTTTTGGTTTTTTTTGTTTTGTGTGGGGTTGTTTGGTTTGGTTTTAAGGCAGCATTTTGACTATCAGGGTGGGGGTAGTTCTTTGTTAAATTGTCTTCTTGGTACAACTTGGCACTTCCATGACTGTGGCTCTTTTGTTAGCGCTGCTTGGCATAACACTTTCAAAATTTAAATTTCTCTCTTTCTCTCCCTCCCTCTCCTTCTCTCTCTTTCTCTCTCTCTTTCTCTAACTTAGTGTCAATGATAAGGTAATATCTGTCTCCTGCCTTAACTGTGTTCTTATTGATGCTTTACATGCCTGGGAAGTGGGAGTGCTGCAGCTGGATAGAGTAACATGATGGAACGTGCATTGCTGCTGCACCTGAAGGCTGTAGGAATAGGTGACTTTTCTCGTTTTCTTGAGTGTGGTTGTTCTCTTTGGTAGTTACCTTGTGGAAAGGTTTGTTTGTCCAGGTTCCTCCTGCTGAGTGGGGTAGCACTGCACTTACCTGAAGCCTTGTTTCCGTGTCCCTGTCAGCTGTAGTACCTGTCTAGATGGCCAAATTGCTGTGAAATGTTCAACTCAGTAGCTGCACAAGTACGATCTGTTTAGAAGGGCAGAAGCCATGGATTGTGGATTCATTTCTTCTGGTTCAGGCTGTATAACACACCAAGTGCAGAACACTTGCCTCCTGTGTCCTGCTTGATTGCTTATTTTGGCTGCTACCAGTCTAGAATTATTGAAGGAAGGACTGGGCAAAATACCATTCTTCTGCAGGGTAATTCTTCTTTCCAGAGGACAAAAAGCCTTGTCTTCAGTCCACAGAATTCTGCCCTGCTTAAACACCCTCAGGTTTTGTATCTTATCTTGCACGTTGGCTTATTTAATATGGAGAATGTGGTGGGGGGCAGAAGAAACCCCCCTAAACCCCTCTCAATGAAATATATGTGTAGCAATAGAAAAGTCTTCTAGGAAACCCACTTCTGGGGGTGCACCAGTTTAACCTCTTCATCCTTCTGTTGTCCTGCAGCCGACTTTGGTTTCTGTGCTCAGATCACCCCTGAGCAGAGCAAGCGCAGCACCATGGTGGGAACTCCGTACTGGATGGCTCCAGAGGTGGTCACACGGAAAGCATATGGCCCCAAAGTGGATATCTGGTCTCTGGGCATCATGGCTATTGAGATGGTGGAAGGAGAACCCCCGTACCTCAATGAAAACCCCCTGAGGGTAAGAAGCCCCGGGGCTGGAACTGCTTGTGGGTGTTCACCGTATCAGACATTTTCAGTAACTGGTCATTAATTGTGTCTACAATAAAAGAAATGAAAAAGCCAAGAAGCTTCAGCAGTGCAAGAGAAGTTCTCCAAGGGAAGACACTTGTCTTGAATTTGCAATCATCCCTACCCTGACTCCCCGTCCCTGGAAGTGTCCAAGGCCAGGCTGGATGGGGCTTGAACCAACCTGGTCTAGTGGAAGGTGTGCCCATGGCATGAGGGTGGAACCAGATAGTCTTTAATGTCCTTCCAACCCGAACCAGTTCCCTAAACTATCACAGAATCTTGAGGTCAAAATACAGTGTTTCAGTTACAGGCAGGTAAATCCTCTAAATGGAAGATTTTGACCTCAAGATTCTGTGATAGTTTAGGGAGAGTAAATCCATCAGGTTATGAAAAGTGTTGCTCTGTCACAATCTGATATTTTCTTTGCTAAAATAAGTATCTGTTGCCAAAAGATTTTGAATATTATTTTGCTACTAGCAAGAATAAGTCATGACTGCCTATAATTGTGGCATTTTTACAGCTTAAATCTCATAAGTTTGAGAAGTAGGCAGCGGAGCCCTTTCTCAACTAAGGGCTTGCCACTAGACGGGACATTTTGCCATCTTTTAAAGATTTGTTTTTGTTATACACTTATTTTTCATTTTACAGGCTTTATATTTGATAGCAACTAATGGCACACCAGAACTCCAGAACCCCGAGAAACTGTCCCCAATATTCCGGGATTTCTTGAACCGATGTTTGGAGATGGATGTAGAGAAAAGAGGATCAGCCAAAGAATTGCTACAGGTGAGACTCAGCTTCTCCTCACAGTGTGAAGTGCAGAAGCCACGAGTAATGTCAGCCTGTGATAAACCACATGTCAGACTGGCACCCTTTTTGTGTGTATGTGTGTTTTCTTCTGAGAACTGTAGTGAGAGCAGTTGGTAGGAACAACAGTCATCAGAGATTTGTAACGCGCTCTAAAGTCGTTCCATCACAGTCTGTGCCTTCACTCTGCCACTGCCAAAGCATCCAGCAATTTATGAACTCCCTTCAGGAGCTGGCCACTGATAGCATTTGCATTGCTTTTCGTGTCTTCACTTGCAAATATCCTCCTCAGAGCTCTTTAAAAGAACTGTTTATCTGCTAGTCTGAAGTCAGTGTTCAAGCCCTGAAAAGAAAAGCTGCTGTTTTCCCCAGGGTTCTGCCTTACCAGCTGAGCAGCTGGAGCTCAGTGCACCTGCCATTGTGCCACCATTTCTCCTTGTAGTTTGGATTTTAAATACCTCCTGGAGAAAAGCTGGCTTGTAAAATGAGATCTTCTCGCAGGCTTAAACACCTTCAGGTTTTTTCCTGTGTGAAGGAGTGATAGAATCACTGATGGCCATTCCTGGGGAGAACAAGGAGTAGCTCTGAGCCTGGAAGCCAGATGATGTGGAGGCTTTCCCAGTAAAGCCAGCTGCTGCTCCTTGTCTTTCTCTGATTATTCCTTGTTCACATCTTTGCTGTTTTGCTCATTGTGAGTGCAGCTTCAATACTCACCTTTCCCAAAAGTGGTGAGCTATTCCAGGAGAAACCCCATTGGGTGAGGCAGTATGATCCCAGCCAGCTTGGGATCACCTTTTCCCTATAAACATCAGGAGGAACGCGTGGAAAAGTTAGCAGTTAAAGTGAAGAATCATTCCTGCCCAGCTCCACACAAACATGAAAAGTAACCCTTTGCTGGCCTTTTAGACCGTGTCTTTCACTGATTTCCAGTGTTTCTCTCTTCCTGGCAGCATCCCTTCTTGAAACTGGCCAAACCTCTGTCCAGCTTGACGCCACTGATCTTGGCAGCCAAAGAAGCAATGAAGAGTAACCGCTAACATCCTGCCACAGCCTTCCTCCTTTTTTTGTTTGTTTGTATTTTACAAATCTTTATAATATATGAAATTGTTACACTTCAGTGGGGAGGGAAGGGATTTTGGTGGGGGGGGAGGGTGGGAAACGTCTGCAGAAGGGAAGAAACTCTCATCCAGAAGACACCCAAAATACATTGTGGCGACTCTAGCGATCCCGGTCTGGGGTCCAGAAGGAATTGAGGACTGAATTACTGGCCTTTAGTTGTGTTTTATTCTGATTTTTTTTTTTTCCCAGACAGCCCAGAAATGCCACTTACTGTGCCCGGGGCTTTAAGGGTTTTTAACGACTTCGCTGTAACAGCTCCTGTTCGTTGTACCCTCTGGGTACTTTCAATACTTGAATGACAGGTTCAAGCTTTCAGAGAGCAGTACTAATTTTACCTGCTGATCTCTTTGACTCTCCTCTTCCTCCCCTCTACCTGTTGGCTTCTAAATCCCTCTGGTAAAGCTCCCCCATGACGAGATTCACGGCAGGTGTGGCGAATGTGAAGGTACATCTTGCCCCTCATTTCTTTTACGGACAAGCTGTTGCTGCACTGTAGAATTGACAACTTGGCTACTTAGGGAGTCGTAATGCATGGAGATGTTTTTCACTTTCTAAGATGAATAAGGAGGGGGGGGGAAGAGAAGTGTTCAGCTTTTTCTTATGCCTGTGCTCTGTGGACTTTTTTTTAATCAAAAACGTGGGCTCTTTTTAGAACCGTAATGATCGGTCAAGTCTTTTGATGTGGGTTATGGATATGTAGGTTGGGGTCAGATACTTTATTTATGATCAAATGATCAGTTCTAGTCAGGGCAAGAAAAAATTCCAGCTGTCTTCCTTGTGTGCTCTTTTTTCCCTGTTAGACTTGCTGGCCAGAAGCTTAAGGGTTAACGTGCTTGGTGCGGTGGGTGGTTCAAAAACATGTATCTATGCTCTGACTTTGGGCTTTGGAAGTTATGCTGGTGCCTTTGACTTTTTTATTTTACATTTCCCTTTTTTGTATCAAATACATTTTTGTATATGTTGTAATTTTTTCCCCCAAGCAAATAATGCATCAACCTATGGAGTTGTCAGAGTTTAAGTATTAGAGCTATTTTCTCCAGTTTTGTATGTGCTCCATTTGTACTAACGAAACCAGAAGAACAAGTAACCAGATCTGAGGACACTGAAGATACAGGATTTTTAAACTATGATCCAAACAGAAGATGATGAACACCTGGAGATGCCAAAGCACTGTTCTGAGGTGGAAGCTGAGGGGAGGACAGTGCTGAGGGGACGTGTCACATTGATCCTTCTCACTAAAGACGTTGTGCCAGCCAGGACGGCTGCAGTGAACCCTTCAATGCAAGAAAAAGTGCCTCCTTTTGAAGGACAGTGAGAACCAGAGTGGTTGAGTTCTTGGGGTGCTGCCAGGGGCGAGTGTAGCAGAGCCTGTGCCCCTGGCTCCTTTTAGTGCTACAGTCTATGCATTTCAACCTCCCCGAGTGTTTGAGGAAGAGCCAACTGTAGTAACAATGTGCCAAATAAGTCTGTGAAAGAACAACCATGCCCTTAGTGGGATTTTATTGCATTCCCAGTGGGGCAGGGCCTGGGACAGACAGAGTTATGGTTGGGTATGGACAGAGGACCCTGAATAAAAACCTTTTTGCACACTTTTCCAAACATTGCTGGCAGGGGATAGAAGTCATATTCAGAGAATATCAGTATCTGTATAGAGATAGTGACATTTTGAGGACTGGTAGCCAAGGTATGACAAAACCATCTTCCAGCTGAGAGCAGCCAGCCAGGACAGTGGAGGCTGTTTGGGTGATGATGGAGGGGAGCAGGGCTGGGGTCTCACAGCATCTGCTGGGACTCAGGAGCTCCTGGGGATTGTGTGGTGCCAGCAGAGTGCCTTGCTGGGCATGTTCAGCTTGTGTCCTGCTCCTGTGTGGTAGTTAAAATCTGTGTTGGGTGAATTATCTTAACTGTTCCATCACAGGGATAAATCCCTCTAGCTGTGAGTGTAAGAATATGGCTTTAAATTTTAAATTCAAGGAGGTGTCTCATTCCAGCCAAGGAAATCCACATGCATTTCCCAGGGAAAAAAAATTATTGGGAGCCAGGGACACTGTAATCACCCCAGGTTGAGTGTATCTGGCTCCCTGGTCAAATGGAGCAGCGAGGAGGCTTGGCTGAGGAAAAAACATGTTGTACCAATGGTTCCCTCTTTGTCCATTGCTGGCAATGGACTTGGTAAAACTCCTTGTGCCAGAGTTAAACTGGGAGCTTTTCTTTCTTTCCTCTTTTTTTTTTTTTTAATGGCACAATCTATATAAATTTAGCTTTTTTTTTTTTTAATAGAAAGAGAACAAGAAATCATAAGTAATTTTAACTTATTAGTTCACTTTTATTGATGAAAGAGAATGGTTTGAAATATATGTTACAAAAATTCGTTCAATTTAGTCCATTTTGGAGATGATTTCTGAAGTTTCAGCCACCTTAGCACACAAAACTTGGCCCAGTCCCCAAGTTCCCAAATCGTGTGTGTGACCTGGGAAGGTGTTTAGCTCTGAGGCTGAGAAGTGTCAGCGTCTCCCTCTCCCCATGCAGCGGTTGGTATGTGGTGAGGTTTCTCTTGGGGATCAGGGGTGGAGCTGGCAGGAGAGGAGAGCCAGGAGAAGGTTTTTGTGCTGTGCTTTAGTGTCTTGGTGGGTCGGGCATCGCTTTTCCAGCAGTGTCACCTGGGTGTGTGTGCCAGGTTAAAACTGCAGGCCGTGGTTTTTTCCCTGGTGGGAGTAGGTTGGAGTCCTTGAGGCTTGGTGCAGGGCTGGGCAGCTCTGCTTTGTCACTGGGGCAGGTGGAGACCAGCCAGAGCTTGAGGAGGTGATGGGAAGGGACAGATTGCATCCCAGCATGGGCATTCCCGTGCCTCTCTCCTGGGTGCCCACATGAGATCCTGAGTCAGGATCAAATGTGCACATGATCCATCTGAAGTGTCCCGTGTGGTCAGTGGGGCAGCTTTTGGCTGAGATGCAGTGTGCAGGGAATGTGAGACTCCTGGGACTTTCTTGTGATCATAGAATAAACCAGATTTCTCTTTAAAAACAACCATGGGAATGTGCACTTTGCCCTAATGAGACTAATTGGAGCTTCCCCCCCGGCTCTCTGTGCAGGGAGGTGCGAGGGTTTGGCTAAAGCAGATGGGTCCCGTTTTCAGAGGGGCTGGGGAGGGACAAGGAAGCGGTTAAGGGTCTCTCCAGCTGGAATTGAGTCAATAAATCTCTCTGGTCTGTTTTTCCCTCTGTTCCTTACGCTGTCTGTCGATGGAAATGGAAGTAGGTGCAAGCTTTCTTTTTATTTTTTTAACTGTCTTCAGATGTTAATGTTGCCTTTTGTGTAATTTAATCCCATTATGTTATTTAATTGTTACTGCAATATTAACTACTGTATTTGTTGACTTTGTTTAATAACTGTTCTTTCAGGGCTAGAAATAAACTTTTAAAAAACATTTGGGGGTTTCTCCCCCCCCCTTTCCCTGTCATGAATTTATACCTTCAAAGACAAGAGTAGCTGAAAGAGTTCATGTGTCGGTGTCTTACTGAGATGAACAGAATGTATTTGTAACTAGGCTTTAATGGTAGTGGATATAATTTCATGCTATACCAGCCTGTTTCTTTTAAAATGATGTTACTCATCAGTGTCTGTACCTGCCTTGGGGTCGCCACAAGCTCTCCTTCCTGCCATGCAGTGCTAGGGAACGGCTGTGCCCCCCACAAAAAGCTCTGCATTACTTACGGGAGGAGAGCAGCTCTGGAACACCCTTTACACCCATTGTGGAAGAGAGAACCCCTCATTTCCTTGTGAAGGGAGCGAGGCAGAGGCCAGCCTGGTTTTCACAGCCACATTTTCCACCGTCCGTTTGCCATGAGCAGGGTGGGACCGACGGGCCAGTGAACTGCGGTCGTGGCAATTCCATAGCTGTTCCGAACGAGCTGCTTTGTTGGAGATCATCCATATCCTGCATGTAAACATTACAGCATGGGAAGCACAGGCACTGAGCTGTCCTGGTGCCTGCTGGGAAGATGTGGCTCCTGGATTTGCGCTGTCTCCGCTGATCAGCGTTTGACCATCAGAAGGAGGACGTGGAGTGTCCACAGCTCTCTGAGGACTTGGGATGACATCCTTGGTGCCTCTTGGCCTCCATGGCTGCAGGGAGTCACTCTTGCTTTCCAATGAACCTACAAAAATGGTGTGGGGTCTAGGCCTGCCAGTCCAGCTAAAGCCAAGGACATCTAATGATTTACTTCAGGGTTGAGTCCAGTTTGTTTGATTCCAGATGAAGTTTCCTGTCTCAGTTGTGAATGTCAAGGACTCGCCGTGTCCTGTGTTTCCCATGTGTTATTGGGAAATGGGCTCTTCCCCTTTCTTGCATGTTGTACAAGCTTTGCTCATACCACTGACCAAGGGAAATGAAGAAACCACTTGTCTCCAGCAGCAGCTGTTTCACCCAGACAACAAGAATGTTGGTTTGCACAGTTGTTCTCCTCAGGTTCATCAGTTTTTGTAGCTTCTTTGTCTTTATATATAGTTGACCCTTTATGCATTTAAACTGATGTTTCTCTAACACTGCATTAAAGTGATTTGGCATTTAATTTATGGGGGAAGAAGTGAACAGGAGGAGGGAGAAGGTGCTTGGTGGAATTCAGTATTATCTGTATTTTGGTGTTTGAGCTGCTTGAAGAGATGGGTTTGGGCTGATGGTGGTTTGCACAGCTCAAAGTTGCATGTCCCTGATAAATCTTCGTCAGTCTTGTGTGAACTTGGTCATCCCTTACAAGTACCTGCCTGAGACCAAACTCAAGAGCAGCTCCATGTTTGGGGATCAGTTTATTCAAGGTTGGGTATTTAAAACGATGTTCTTGAAGAGAGTCAGTTTGGGGTCAGCAGTTTCTCCCTTTGGGGGCTGCTGTTTGGTTGCAGTGAGTGTACTGCAAAGCTGAGCCACACACTGGTTAAAAACAGGATGGCTGAAAACTGTGGATCTTCCTTTCATTGGCGTTTTCCCAGTGGTGGCTGAAGAACTTGGTCGGGTGCAGTGCAGTTCCTGTGGCTCCTGTGCTGGAGCACAGCAGTGTCTGCAGTTGCTGCTCCCAGGGGTTTGTACAGCTGCATTTTTTCCTTTTTCTATAACTTGCATTTTGCTCTCAAGCTTGTCTTTGATAAAAATAGCCGTCCTCAGTCATGTGAGAAAGTGAAGTGAAAGTGTGCTGAGCTCAGCTGAACTCTTGGTGTTCCTTTCC
>NW_016690305.1:1060676-1083899 GCF_001604755.1 Lepidothrix coronata
AAGCAGGTTTTACCAAGAGGTTCTTTCACTACTTGGAATTCAGCCTAAGGAAAGACTTTTTTTCCTCAAAGAAAAAAAGGGGAGGGAGGGGAAAATATCATCAACTGAGAACAATGAATTTCTGATTGTAACTTCTCTACCTACAAGGGAGCAGGGTGGGGCAGTACAGCTCCTCATGCTGTTGTTCCCATATCCCAGTGGTGATGCTGCTTTTTCCAACTGGTGACTGCAAGGAATATCTTGCAGCACATCATAACTTAGATTCACAGATTTGTTAAGGCTGGAAAAGGCCTTTAAGATCATCAAGTCTAACAGCCAACCTTGATTTCAAATCCCAGTCACCCATTGATCCGAGTATTGAAACAGCCTGTAAGGACTCATGACTTTTTTTTTTTTTTATAGTTATTTTTTAATGGGATTTTCCCACTGGGAAGTTACTGGTTGCTCATTCTCTTTAGGACATAACAGGCCACCAGACTTCTGCTTTGGAGATGTGTTGAGTCAGTGGAGAGAAGGATGGGCCTGGAAGAGCAGAGTCTGTTCCAAGGCCTGGATATGTCTCCGTTCATGGATGTCTCAATGCCTACACTCCAGGTTCTGGTGTTTCCCGAAGGGCTGGTGAATAATGAATCCAGCTGGGAGTAACTGTGGATCAATGGCAAAGATGTTGATGTGACTCAGGGAATCTCCACAGGATGCTCTGGAAGGGGAACATCTGCCCACGCTGGGTAAGGGGTGACCTTCCTCAGCACAGATGTCTCCCTGGAATTCCTCGAGGTTTCTAGAGCCAGAGATGACACATCTTTGTTATTTTGTCCTCCAGTGAATGCTTATTCTAAGGACTCTGGCCTTTTTCACGAAGCACAATTAACTCCTGGCTCTCCTGGAGCCCTTTTCCCTGCCTGCCTCTGGGAGGAAACCTGCTGTGGTTCCTGCTGCCTGGTCACAGCAGCTGAGAGCAGGTGGCTGCTCTTGGAGGGCTCTTATCCACCCCCTGCCCACCGAAACTCCCCTAAAATAACCTTATAACTGTGGGGGTTTTGTAGCTGTTACCTCTTGGTGGGGAGAGCCAGGGTGGCTCTGTTCAGTTCCTGTGTCTTTGGAGAGTGTTTATTCTTCTTAATTGTGGAAGTGCCAACTTGGTTCCCTGTCCCATGGCTAAAATCCCCTACTTAAATATCTGCATTTTAAGCTGTTTTTGTTCTTGACAGCCTTGGAAGCGAGTTGGGTTTAGAAAAGACACTGATGTTCCACCCACAGAGAAGTTTATTTTGGTGGGAGTATCTGAATTTTTACAGTCTTGTTTCTAGAAGAGCAACCCTGCAAAGCTGTGTGGATTTTGCTGTCGGCACTAACACGAGCGAGGGAATAAGCCCCTGGCGTTATTTAATCCCACAGTTATCCTTGGAATCAGCAGCTTCCAGCTCCCCTCTCCAGCCTGGGTTAAGTGTCCCACAATTGCAGGATGTGCTGTGGGCATAATTGCAGACAGTGGATGGCAAATAGTTTTTAAACACCTCAGGACATTTGTTTCCTAAGGCCCAACTCTTAAAACACTTGAAAAGAATGGAAAAATCAGCTCCTGGGGGAAGGAAAAGATGTTGGAATTTTTTTCCCATTTTTACCGTGGGTATCACAATCTGTTTCCCATGAGCTGGCAGTTCTCTTCCAGGGTCTTGATTTGGGCTGGTGTTGCTGGGTTCTTGTAGAGTTTTGTTTCTAAAGAGAAAACTCTGCAGGTTTCTCTACTTCTGAGAAACAGAAGTTACAGGAGATGGAAAGAAATGAGCTGGATTGTGATGTTACAATTTTTTGTTATTGGTTCTGCAGGGATGAGCAGCTTTGGCCAGCACTTTTAGCACTGTCAGAGGTCAATTTTCATGACAAAATTATTATTTTATGAGTCTCTTAAAGCGTGTTTTATCATCTGTTATTCGAACAGAGCCGTTTGTTCATTTGAGGTGAAAGATGCACACTTGGCCTGTCACCTGGAGGGAGAACTGGGTTAAAAATGGTCACACTGGGATAAGTTTGAGGCTGGCTGACCAAAAGCAGGGCAGTTTTCGGGGGGGGAGGAGGGGAGACCTTGGGTGATGGGCTTTTGGCAGCGTGGTCCCTCTCCTTGCTCAGACTTCCATGGTTTCCAAAGCAAGTGCTGTGACCAGTGATCCGAGGGGACCTTCCCTAAACCACTGTGGGGTGGGCACTTGGGGATAGAAACGAGGGGGAGGGAAGATGAGGAGAGGGAGAGTGTTGCAGGGGGAGATGCTGAGCTGAGACTTTCACCAACATCCCCAAAATGCCCCCCCAAAAGGTCCTGTTTCTTTTTCAGTGTGCCAGGGGCTATCTGAGGAGAGGCCAAGTGGCTCCAATGCCTTCGGAGCGTCCGCTCCTGGTTTTCATGGCTTGATCTGTGTCACTGTAGCCAGTTTGAACTGTATGAGGTGCCTCATCCCTGGCTCAAGTGTGCTTCAAACCTGTGTTTCCTGGCAATTCCTTTTATAAATAACATGGGGGTTGGGAATAAAATGGCACTAATGGAAACTGTTGGCTCTTTGTGTGTGACGGGGAGCCGAGAGGAGTTTGGGACACCCAGCATCACCCCTGCCCTGGGGATGAAGGAGATGCTGTTCTGCCTGTAGGGATGGAAAATGTGGGATCAGGGTGTTCTTATTGCTGCTGCAGAGCAGGGAAGTGACCCAGGAGACACATGAATTGTTTATCATAGAATCACAGAATGGTTTGGGTTGGGAGACACCTTAACTCTCATCTCATTCCACCCCCCTGCCAAGGGCAGGGACACCTTCCCCTAGCCCAGGTTGCTCCAAGCCCCCTCCAGCATGACCTTCCAGGGATGGGGCAGCTGCAGCTTCTCTGGGCAACCTGTCCCAGGGCCTCACCACCCTCACAGGGAAGAATTGTTTGGGTTTAGCCCAAATGAGATCAGATGTTTCAATGGGTTTACAAAGTCAGGTAATGATGATGCCATGGGAGGGTTTTGGTGGAGCTGGGAAAGATCCCATCCCCAATATTTGTGTTACCAGCAGGAGCAGCTGAAATGTTGCTGTCACAAAAATGCCACCTGCAGACCAATGGCACGTGTAATTAGTGCCACCTTCACCAAACCAGGGTATTAAGACAAGGGTGGGGAGCAGTGAGCAAGCCAAGTTTCCAAATTGGCTGAAGATGGACCTTGCTGTGGCTGAGTGACTATTCTCTGGAAAAAATGGGAACCCTTGGATAGGTTGCTGGGTCCCCTCATGTCTCAAGCTTTGGGAATGGGGTGGTAGGTTGTGTTTTATCATAGAACCCCAGAATGGTTCGGGTTGGAAGGGACCTTAAAGCTCATCTCATTCAACCCCCTGCCATAGGCAGGGACACCTTCCACTAGCCCAGGATGCTCCAAGTTCCCATCCTTGGAAACTTCCAGGGATGGGGCAACCACAGGGATTGGAGCCAAGCAGAAAACAAATGAAGATTTTTGCTCCTTTTGGGAGACCTGGCAGCTCTGGGGAGCTGCTGGGGGCTCTCAGGTGTGAATGCTGTGCTTGGGGTCCCAGCGGGAATAAAACCGGCACCTCCTTCCTGGGACAAACACCGTGTTGGCTGCTCCAGCTGCTGTGATTCCATCAGCTCCTGGAGGCAGCTGGCATTGCCCTGCAGAGGCCACACATGTGGCATTTCCCAGGCCTGTCAGGCTGTGCCACGTTTGCTTACCCGGAGCTTTATAAAGAGGAGCTGCGGGAGCTTCCTCTGCTCCTTCCCAGGGTTTGGTCCGGACTCTCCCCCAGCACAGCCCTCACTATGGACGCCCTCAATGTCTCCATTGCTTTTTTTTTCCTGGTTGTTGGGATGTGCCAGGTGCTCAGGTGGCTTTCCAAGAGGCTCCTGTCTCCCAGAGTGTATGGCTGCCTTGCCAGAGAACTTGCTGGCTCGTTACAGCTGTGTATGAGCTGCCTGGAGCTGAGGATGCTGATGGAGATCGGCCCATGGGGGGGTGGCTTTGGCCTGGACATGGTCTTGACTCTGCTCTTCCTTCTCTTCGCTGTTCATGGCGCCTCTTTTGATGGAGCATCTGCCAACCCAACTGTCTCTGTCCAGGAGTTCCTGCTGCTCGAGTCCAGTCTCGCAACCACAGCTGCCAAGCTGCTGGCCCAGGGCGTGGGCACGGGGACAGGCTGGGCTGTCACCAAGCTCTTCTGGTCCTGGGAGCTGACACAGTTCCACTTCATCCAGAGCCTGATCTCATCGGAGTGCAGCTCCTCCATCCACACCTCCCTGCCCCACGCTGCCCTCGTGGAAGGCACCTGCTCTTTCCTGTTCCACCTCGTCCTCCTCAAGTCACGTCAGAGTCACCCCATCTGCAGGGTCCCTGCGCTGGCAGCGACCGTCACCTTCCTGACCTACACAGGTGAGCAGCACTCCTGAGTCATTTGGAAAAACACTAAACTTGTGGGGGAGGGACAGCTCCTTTTTCATCTTCTAGGACTGGAGAGGTAACAATTAACAAGGTAACAACTGCCAAGATGTTTGTTTTCTACTTATTTTGGGGAACAATCACTTTGGGATGAAGATGGCAGTTTAGGATATTTGGGCAGCAGCTGAATGTTGGCACTTGAGAAGCCAGTTGGCCCAGGACTGGGATCACTTCCCTTCAGTGTCCCCTAATGCAACCCCTCGGCCCCAAACTGAGCTTTTCTGCTTCCTGCAGAGCTCAGGATGACGAGGGTGGGATTTTCCCCACCCGAGGGATGCAGGTGCTGGAGCTGGGCAGCAGCAGGGATGCTCTGGGCAGGCAGGAGGGGTCACAGTCTGTGGGCCCAGCTCTTTGTCAGTGTCCCAAAGGATGCAGGTGAGACCCTTGGCCATGTTTCTCTTCCCACACAGCCGAATCATTCACAGGGGCCTTCTTCAACCCTGCCCTGGCCACAGCCACCACCTTCCACTGCACAGGGAACAGCTTCTGGGACTACATCCAGGTTTACTGGCTGGGGCCCCTCGCAGGTGAGATCTTCCCAGGGGCAGGGGCTGGGATGGGGGGCAGTGGGCAAGGCAGAAATGCTGGGTGTAACACAAATCATTCCTGCAAGGGGCTGAACTTGGGTCTTGGCAGTGGCAAGTGTTATTTTTCCTCCAACTTCCTTGTCTCTGGAGTCATCTCTTTGCTATCCAGGTTTTTAATCTAATTTCTGCACAGGACGTGGGCAAAACTCTCCCTGAGGCCAGAGTTTGGGGGAGATAAAGCAAAGGTGTTTTAGAGCAATGACAGGCTGAGCTATGGTTTGGGGTTGTCCACAGCTTCAGGATGATCACAGGGAGCTGGATATGGGCTGCCTTGAATGCAGAAAGTGGGGACAACTCCCTGACAGGAGGGTGAAGAAGGGTGAGGGTTGGTCTCTTCTCCCAGGTAACAAAGGTCAGGACAAGAGGAAACAGCCTCAAGTTGTGCCAGAGGAGGTTTAGGTTGGGTATCAGGGAAAATTTCTTCCTGAAAGTGTGGTCAGGCACTGGCACAGCTGCCCAGGGCAGTGGTGGAGTCACCATCTCTTGAGGGATTTAAAAGCCATGTGGATGGGGCACTTGGGGATATGGGTTAGTGGGGGGGGGAATAGTTGGATTCAGTGGTTTTGGAGAGCTTTGCCAACCAGAATGATTCTGTGGCAAAAGACTACTGGGGTGGTTTGCGGCCCTTTTGGGTCAAAACAAGCTTATTACATTAAGGAAACACTGGTTACATTCTTCTTAAAGCCATACAGAGGAGGTCTGTCAGCTCTCAGTGAGGGCTTCAGTGGTGCTGAGCTGCCTTTTGGTCACGGTGAAGGTCGTGGGTTTGGAAATCGCGGCTGAGCCATGGGGAGGGTGGAGGTGCTCAGTGCAGGACATGGAAGGGTCTGTGCTCTCATTCCAGGGATGTTTGCTGCCCTCCTGCTCTACCAGGGCAACATCCCACGGCTCTTCCAGAAAAACCTCCTCTACAGCCAGAAGAGCAAATACAAGATACCCAAGGTGAAGGTGACAGTGCACGAGGAGGGTGATGAACCGAAGAGGAAGAGGAAGGGGGGGAAGAGCAACTCTGAGCCTCGTGCCTGAGCCATGGGGCAGAGGGGTCCTGGCAGTCCCTCTCCTGGGAAAGGGTTTCCAGGCATGGAAGATTTTGCTGCTCATCCTGCATGTTCAGTCCCTACCACCAGGTGAGACTGTTTTAAAGCATCGCAAAGGAATCCTTGCAGGATGTCTGAGTCCCTGAGCTCCTTTGGGAATAGCTTTGAAAGACTCCCTGGAGAGCCCGAAATGTTCCAAGCCTTCCTTGTTAGCTTGGTGAGAAAAAAACTAACACTTTTGCATAAATTGCTAATTGTCTTGTATTGCCAGGAAGCTCCCAGAAAGACTATTAACATGGGCAGGCTTGAGCAACCCTGGGTTATTGCATTGTCCAACGCCTGAAATAACCTCACTGGGTCTCTTGCAGCCATAAAACCAAAGTATAAACCAGTAACTGCCTTGGAAACTTAGGATGGGGAGGAAGCAGGCTTTGATCTTCGAGTTATTAATGAACATTGGTCAAAAAGTGGTGGGGTTTGAGTCAGACTTGAACTGAGGATGTTGAGTTGCACAGGCTGAACCTGGCAGGTCTTGGAGAGGAATTAAAAATGCTCCAAGGCGAGTTCACTGGCCACGGGAGACCCTGCTCCTCTGGGGATGTGCTTGGCCAGGGTTTTGGTGCTGTAAAACATCAAGAAATGGTGCACAAAGGGTCTGTGGTGAGAAAAAAAAAAAAAAGACCCAGGCAGCCAGTGTGGTTGAGCAAGTGCATCCCTGGGCTCTGTTTCTTGTCTATGTGAAATATTCCTAAAGATAAAATTGTGGTTTGTGGAATAATAATAATAATAATAATAAAAAATGTTGTGGTTGGCATTTGAGTCAGTGATGTTTTTTCCTGTGAGCTCTGCTGAGGGATATCAGCCCATCTGATCCCTGGAAATGGGAAACACCTGCTGAGTGAAGGGGGATGCCCCCAGGCTGTGCTGGCCCTACGGCCCTCCATGGATGCTGCATCCCAGGGCTCTCTCCACAGGGAAGAGCACAGGGGGGACACGATGCTCCAGCTGTGCCAGTGTCCCTGCCCTGGGTCAGCTTGGCAGGAGCTCGAGCAGGGACAGTCTCCTCCTATTTCCTGAGGTGCAAACAGGGAATAAGGAAGGGGCACCCAACTGAAATCCAGAGTGAGGGTGTCAGATGCAGGTTTGGTACCTGGCACCCAGCCCTGCTCTTTCCTGCACTCTGCTGTGTCCCATGAGGGGTTTTGGGGATGATCCCAGGGTGTTGTGCTGCCCCTGAGCTGTCCATCCCTGTTGTTTTTCTCTGGGGTGACCTGCAGGCCCCTCAGGAACCCTAAGAGGATCCAGACCTCTGCAAGCCATGAGCCCACACCACATCCCAACAGGAGAAATGAGGGAAGGAACCAACACAGCGATACATGGATGTGCCCCAGAGATTAAACTTTATGGAACGAACAACACCCCAAAAACCATGCAGCAAACACCCCCAAAATGGTGCCCCCACATCGTGCCCGGCCCGATGCTCGGCACTGCCCCGGAAAAGGCACTGGGAGCACAGCCTGGCTTTTATCCTGGTTAAACAGAGCAGGAAACAGGACACCTTTGGGTGTAAACCTAAACCTTTGAGGCTCGACGTGGCTGCCCCAGGGAGAGCCCGGGATGCTCAGATCCCCCCCGCACAATTTTTCCTGAACCTCTTTTGGTTTGGCAATCAGCTGAAAACCCAGAGGTGGGGCCTCCATTTATCCCAGCTGATCTGCTGGCTCTGCTTTTGATTTGTGGATAAGTGCAGGGTGCGAAAAGTAAGGCTGACTCGCCCGCCACAACCCGTTCTTGGAGTCCCTTTCCCCAGGCAGAGCGTAGGATGTTCCTACGGCTGCTCCAGGCGGTGGATTGAGATGTCTGGCTGCAGAGATGCTCACGAGGCATCCCCCAGTCCCATGGGTATGGAACTTGCAGCCTGACACCCTGGTGCTCCAGGGTAGGATGCTGATCCGATAAATGCAGCATCCGAAGGCAACACGTCACCACAGAGCCAGGGAAAATTATTGCTGGATTTTTCCTTTTTTTTTTTTTTTTGCCTTTCAAGACGTTTTCAGATATTTGGGGTCTGTTTCTTGGGCTGCTGGGGAGAGTGTCTACCAGGCAGATTGTCTACTGGGGCAAATTGATGTAATTAAGGGGAATTTAAGGGGTGGCAGTGGATATTGTTATTTTTAATTAAGAGGCTGCTTTTCCAGCACGGTAGCGTTAAGGCGGAGCAGAGGAGAGCTGCAGCTGGACAGACAGACAGACTCATTCCCAAGCTGTAAATCAAACTCCACGGCTCTGATTTACAGCTTGGCCCTGCACTGTTGCAGTCTCTGGCGTGGGGACTGGGGCTGCCTTCCTGGATCTGCTCCCTGCTGCCGAGGCTTCAGGGGAGGGGGAGGGTTCCCTCTGACTGAGGGGGAGGGTTCCCTCTGGAAAAATCATGTCGAGCCCCTGGGACCCCCCATTGCAGCCCGTCCTGCTCCACAGCAGTGTGTAGCACCCAGAGCTTGTGCACAGTCCTGCACAGACAGAGGTGACTGGGGGCTGCCAGCAGCCCCCAGCCCACCCCCTCTCCAGGGCAGGAGCAGCCCCCAAGCCCAGGATCTGAGTGCCTCACTGCCCTCAGCCAAGGCGGCTGGAGAAGATGCCTGGAAGGGGCAGGGAGGCTCAGTGTTGGGTGCCCTCCAGCCGGTGCTGTGGGGCACTGCCTTGCCCAGAGGGAGTGGGCTGGGGGGTCTCGGGGGGCTCTGGGGGGAACTGCTTCTTGTAGAGAGCGCTGCTGTACTGCAGCTCCGGGGTCACGAGGCGCCGGCACATGTGCTCCGTCTCCTTATCCAAGCCCTGCTTGAGGTTATAGCCCAGGATCCTGGCACCGCCGTGCTGCAGTGGCCGCAGGGAAGAGTCCTTGATGTCCTTCGGGGCCACGCTGCCCGTGCCCTGCAGGCAGGTCCTTGCCAGCTCCGCCTGCCGCTCCCGGAGCGCCTTCACTTCCTGCTCCATGCGCTCCCGGCCGATGTCCCGGTCGATCCTTTCCCAGAAGGTCCTGTTGAAGTGGGTGTAGATTTCCCAGTCCAGCCTGTTCCACTCCTTTATCTTCTCCACGATGCTGTCCGAGAGGGAGGACTTGGTGCTGCTGTCCCTGGTGTTGAGTGGGAAGGAGACGACGCTGTCCAGGTCCCAGCACAGCATCTCCTTCAGGAGCACCATGGACTCGTCGAAGTACTCGGAGATGAGGATGAAGTCGAAGGACGCCTCGATGGCCTTTACCATGAGTTGCACCCGCTCAGCAGACACCTCTGCATTGGGGTTGAAGCCAAAATCGAAGGTCATGAGGTTCTTGGCGTAGTTGCTGTCGCCCCTGGTGGGGTCGTAGTAGAGGTGTGGCTGGCTCAGGAACTCCTCCAGGCTGCGCACGCGGGAGAAGGCCGACGCGCCCTTGTAGTACGTGAAGGAGGACTCCATGAGCTGCACGGGGTTCCTCAGGATGGAGAAGTAGATGGCAGAGCTGGGCACCACTTTCCGCACCTGTGGAGGAGAAAAAGGAGGGTTTAAAGGTGGGGTAGGGACAAGGGACCTACTTGCCTGAAATCCTGGCAAGCAGAGGTGCTCACTGGGGTGGGAGATAGTGGGTGCTGGGGAGGGTTTCAAGGCGCAACTCATCCAAGGAGCTGTGGAGAGCCCCCGAAGAGGCACATGAGGGGAGCAGTGACCAAACCTCCCCACCTGCCACACCTGCGTGGGCTTTCTGGGATGGAGATACATCCTGTCTCCTTGCCTTTCCCAAGACCTGTGTATCATCAAGTGGCATCCAGAGGGGTGGATGCTGGGCATGGCTGACCTGAATTGATGCACTTTAGATGTTCTCCTCTGGTGGTTCCCTGATGGCCTGTCCAGAGAACAGGATGTCTCCAAGGGCCCACCAGACAAGAAGGAGATGATAGTCGCTGACAGCTACAGGTGCTGTCTCCCATCTTGTCATGGGTCAAAGCAGAGTGATTCATCAAACCTGCTCCCAGAAGCTCTCAGGAGATGCCAACAACGTGAAAGGTACCCGTGGGCAATCCTGGCTGCCTGTGATTCATCCCTGAAGAGTTTACGTGCTTTACAGGTGCCCCACCTTGCGCCCCGTGAGCCCCTGTCTCCCTCCCCTGCCCGCCCTTCCCAGCGGTCGTGGC
The DNA here is from genome assembly GCF_001604755.1 of Lepidothrix coronata. Lineage (NCBI taxonomy): Eukaryota > Metazoa > Chordata > Aves > Passeriformes > Pipridae > Lepidothrix > Lepidothrix coronata. The sequence continues at coordinate 1,070,944 of NW_016690305.1, forward strand.
TTTGCCTGTACCTCCGGCTGCAGGAATCGCATGTGGTGGCAGAGGATGTTGAACCGCTGGGGGCTCTTGGGGGAGAAGCCCTGCACGAACCTCGCCATGAAGTGGCGGGGGTAGTAGAGCTGGAAGCCCCCGCCGAGGGGGAAGGCGAAGGTGAGGTTGTGGGTCTCGCCGAAGCGGAAGAGGACGTTCATGACGGTGCTGCTGGCACTCTTGTGCACCTTGAGGAAAACAATGTCAGTCTGGGGCTCACACGTCTTCCCTTGAGGGGCGACTCCTCTGGCCTGCCGACCTCCTCCATTTGTCACCTCCTCGACCACAGAGGCTGCTGTCCAGTTTGGGAAAAATCCTGTCTCTGGGAGTGTTTCGTTGGAGTCCTCTGCCTGCAGGGGTTGAGCTGAGTTTGGGACGGGATCTGTCAGTGAACTGCTCCTCTGATGGCTGGGGGAAGCCACAGCTTGAGGCTGAGACTGGTTCTGTTCCTCCACCTGTGTCATTCTGGCTGGTGACGTTTGCCCGTTCTCCTTAGTGCTCAGTCTGTTTGCAAAGACAATGAACTTCCTGGTGACAGCTTCTGCCAAAACTGTGGCAATCCTGCCAGGAAGGCTTGGAGAAGGACTTTCTCTGGCTGCTTTTCTCAGGACAGGGAGCTGGGGTTTCAGCCCCGTGGGCAATAGATGAGCTTCCACCTTCTTACTGCTCTCCACAGGCTGCTGTGTCCCATGCTCCTCTTGGCTGCCTGGGCTGCTTTCCAGAGAGGTCTCCCAGCTGACATGCAGGTCCTCAGTCGAAGTGGGGTCTGGCACAGCTTTCCTTTGCCACTGCAGGGAATTGTCCTCCCAGAGCAGGTCAGGTGTCTGGAGGCCAGAGTTGAGCCCCAGGCCCGTGCTCTGCTGCAGGTCACGCTCCACCTCACACTGGCAGTTCCTGTAACGGGGAGGACACGATGCTCAGCTGCAGAGAGCGGAAGGAATGTGCAGAGGGCAACTCCTCTGCAGCCCAGTGAGCCCCCCCGAGCCCTCCCACAGACACCACCAAGTGTGTTTCCCCATCTTTCTTGGGGTAGGTGGCCCTGCTGGTAGGTGTAGGGCTTCACCGCTGCCCTGGGGAGTCAGGATGGGTGCAGGAAGTTGGGCTTGATGAGCTCAGAGATGTTTTCCAACCTTTAAGGATTCTGTGATTCTATGAAGAAGAGAAGACAGGTCAGCAGCCTGTGTCAATGCCTTTGTCTCGCTGGAGCAGGATGGAAGGGGCAAAGCAAGAGGAGGCAAAGTCAGAGAAGAGCAAGTTGCCTAGAGAAGCTGGAGAAACAATTGCAGACAACCCCAGACTGGGACAACTGGGCTCTAGATCTGTAGGGTGTTATGGTGAGCCAGGACAAAGCCCAGAGCAACCTGGCCTGACCCCAGAGCAGGCTCAGCTCTGACCAGGGCATAGGGGTGGGATGTGGGAGTCTCAGAGAGTCCTCTCCCACTTGGATTTTTCTCCCTCTCTAAGGAAGACCCTGTTGGGTGGTTTTCAGAAGAGTGGTTTTGAGCCCACCTCAGTGGTCAGCAAAAGGCTGGAGGATAAGGTGCAGTTCTGTAATCCTGCTTTGGACCTACCTGGAAGGCTGCAGCTTCTCCATGACTTGAAGGGCGACCAGGAGGAGGATGAGGAGGCTGAAGGAGATCCAGAGCCGACCTGGCTGGACCCTGTAGACTGCACTCAGCTTCCTGCAAGGAAACCGATATTTCAGACCACTCATGGGGAAAAGAAACATGTGAGGCAAAGGTGCCTTGAGGCTTGTTTTATTTCTTTATCTTTCTTTCAGGCGCGGGCGGAAATGATGCGGAGGCAGTGATAACCGAGGAACCTCCGAGGCTGTGCCAAGCGCTGGAGCCCAGTGGAAATTTCTAGATGGGCCACAGATATTCCTCTGAAAAGTAAACAGTGGTAACTGCCAACTCCCTTGGCTGCTCAGGGACACCTTCTGGGAGCAGCCTGGGTTCCCACCTTGGCACCAGGAACAGGCGCTCCCTGCGTATTCCCTGCCCTGCCTGGTCTAGAAGTATCAGGACTCCATCTTTATCAACCTGGACAATAAAATCTTTGTTTGCCCTGCTCTCCCTGCTCTCAGTGCCTGCTGTTAGAGGCTCCAGCAGTGGCTGAAGATGTGATGCCACCATGGGGGCCCCAGCGATGCCCCTCCAGTGTGTGGCCTGGATTTTTGTCTGGTTTTAGCTGAGTCTGCAACGGCAGTGTGATTTCTACAGGTCATCAGTGCTGCGCTATGGGGGACTGGGTTGTTTGTGGTGACATCCAGGCCACAGAAAACACTGCCACGGGGCTTCTACTGCTTGTAGGACTTGCTGCAACATCCTGGTGGAGTTTAGTTGTAGTCCTAATCTTTAGTGGAGCAGCTGGGGGACTAAGTTTCCTGGAAAAAAAAATAGTTTGCATTTCATTTCTTCGTGGAAACAATAGTCAAGCCCTGGCAGAGGCAAAGTCACCATCCCTGGAGGGATTTAACAGACGTGTAGTTATCACACTTGGCAACATGGTTTAGTGTGGCCTTGGCAGTGCTGGGGGAGCAATTGGACTCAATGATCTTAGAGGGCTTTTCCAACCTGAATGAGTCTGTGATTCTCCTGGTTTCTACCCAGGAAGCCAATTGTTGCCTAACAGGAGATGATTTGTGCTGAAGATCTGGTTAAATCCTCTGGGGTGGGCTCTGCTGGGGGGGTTCCTGCCTGCCAGCCCCACATGCCTGCTCTCCCCTCTCTGAGGCAGGAAGGGTCATGGGCTGCTTTACTGAGCATGAAATGGAGGGATCTAAATAGAAAGAGTTAATGAAAGCAGGAATTTGGTCAGAGTGTGCTTAGAAGCCACGTTCTGACAGCTAATCTGTGTTGGTTGGTGTTGCTCGCTTCCTGCAGTGGTCAGATTTGAACCAAGAGAGTGGGACTGGGACTGCTCAGACCTGCTTGTCCTGGAGCTTCTTCATCTTCATGATGCTTTATCTCCTACTGCAGGCAGTCCTGTGACACGTGGGAGCAGTACTTGCCTGGTGAGCCAGCAGTGACACAAATGTGGGCTGTCCAAAGTGGTCACGTGCGTCGAACAGGTCAGAAATTTGGGGTTGTTACTGAGAAATTGGATTTGTTCCAGAAAAAAACATCAACTGTTATGACTAAGTAGTAGTTTGATAGCGACAGTGCTGCTTCCAGTGGTTTGGACACTCATGGATATGATTCTGCCCTGCTCCCAGTAACATCCTTTACCAAGCCGAAGCGCTGAGCTCCCCCCAGGAGGTTTGTAGTTTCTAAAGTACTTGGGACTGGGAAGACTGGGAAGTCTTAGGTCAAGGCAGTGCTACTGGGGATTCAAAAGGCACGGAATTACTACACGTCAGCAGCACAGCATCCCCAAACCTGATGGCAAACTGGTGGTACCCATGACCTTTTCCACTTGAGGAGCAGGTTGCCAAGCCTGGATGAGACAGGTGTTTGGCAAATGTGCCCGTGGCTCATTGCCTGGCCGTGCCGGCAGCACGAGGAGAGCCTCGTGCTGTCAGAGGTGTATGGGCATGACAAGCAAAGGAGCAGAAAAATGCCAAATGCTTTAACAGCACATAAAATGCCAAGGGATGTTAAAGGGAGAGGGGGAAGCAGAGACTCGAGGCTGCCCCAGAGCTGGTGTGAGGAAAGGCTTGTTGAAGTAACTCTGTGTGAAAGGTCAGAGACCAAAGAGGGAGAAGGCAGTGAGGGAGGAGCTGCTCCAGGATGATTCTGCCTGACAGGTCTGGTTGGCAACTCAATCCAACTCTCCAAACACTCAAAGTAAGCCTACCACAAGCACCAAGAAAGGAATGAAGAGGTGAATAACTGTGATATTTAGTGATACATCCATACTCTCTCTTGGGGGGAATCTGCATGAGCACCCAGTAACAAAAGCATAATGATGCAAATCTTCTCCTCAAGTATTTGGTGCAGATATAATTCTTGACTTGCCTCCACAAAGGTCCTAAACTCTCAGTCTGTAGAGAACCTGGGAAAGATCCAGGTCCTTTTGCTCTTTTGAGTTGGTCATTGTGTTGGTTGAACACCCAGTTGAGAACACATAACACGTGGCTGGCTGCTTGGGTCCGGTCAGGACAGCAGAAAAACAGAGCCCTTCCTCCCTTCTTCCAGGGTGGCTCTGGTGGGACACACAGGCATCAAGGAGGGTGTGCTGAGCAAGTGGCAGCACTGAAGTTTGTGCTGAAGATAGCAAGAAGTTGCAATGAAGGCAGCAAAATCGGGGTTAAATGGCACGTGTGGCATGAACAGCCGTTGTCTTGGAGGCTGGAGCAGCTGGATGAGTTGTAGCTGGCTTCTGTGGGTAACCCCTGCACAGCCTTCTCTCCATTTAACACACCAGGATGGAATCAGGGTCATGAGTGCCTTGGGGCAGAGTTAAATACTTGAGACCAAAGTACCAGAAGATGTCCAAGGTGCACTCGGAGCTGCTGGGAGCCGGCACTGCCCTGCAGGGTGGGTTGGGCTGTGAGAGACCAGCTCCTGCAGAGACTCTGAAGATGCCTCCCTCTGCAGGCAGGCTGTAGCTGAAGAACCCCCTCAGATCAGAGCCTGTGTGCTGTCACCTCCAAAAGTGACAAACCAGGGTGCAGACATGTATGCAGCACCCTAGGGATGCCTTTGGCTGTGAGGGGTCACAGTGGCAGAGTCACAGCAGCTGAATCCTCCTGTGCTGGCTCAAGAGATTCAATCCAAACCCAACGTGCTGGTGGTTTATTTGCAAGGGATGATGTCCCCAGGAGTGTCTCAGTGCCGTGTCCCAGCAGGGCAGGGGGTGCCTGGGGTGCTGCTTGGCAGCAGGTGCTGCTGGCTCACAGTACTGCGGATTTCCCTGCCATTATTTTCCCTCTGCTTGAAGCAGTGGAGGATGTGCTTCTGCCTGACCTGTGCCCTGTCCCAATCCAACACAGAAATCCCTGCAGGGGATGGGTCCATGGTCAGGTGGATGCCAAGCCCTGCAGGGTCCTGCTGTGGGAGGTGCTGGGGCAGAGTTCACCAGGCAGATAAGTGGCAGAAAAAGACTTCATTGTTTTGCTGTGCCCAGGTGTGCTCCAGGAAGCAGCAATTTTGCATGGGGAATTAATGTACACCATCTGTACACCAGCCACAGCCTACTTCCTCTGACCAGTAATTCCAGACTTTTTTTTATTGCTATAAATAAGAAAATGGGCAAAATGATCAACGGGACACTCAGGAGAAGATAAAGCAGCACAACGAGGGCACAACAGCACTGCCTGCCTGTGTCAGTGCCCACCCTACCCCTGACACAGCTGGGCTGGGAATGACCCTGAGCCCCCTTGCACCTGAGCCCCAAAACGCTCTCCCCCAGCCAAACGACTTTGCTGTGAAGTCAACCCTTACCCTTCCCTGATCCTTGTTCATCCTCTACAAACCGGAGGCTGTGGAAGAGGCACCTCACCCTACCTGCACTCACTGGGCTGGCCATGTGAAAGACTTGCACAGAGCCAGGCTTCTGCTCCACATCTACTCTGCTGGTGATCCCCTTGCCTGGGATGCAGCAGGAGGGACCAGCATCCTGCCTTTACACCTGGAGGTGGTCAAGGCCAGGCTGGATGAGCAACCTGATCTAGTGAAAGGGGTTCCTGCCCATGGCAGGGGGGATCTAATGAGATGATCTTTAAGGTCCCTTCCAACCCAAACCATTCTGTGATTCTATGAGCCTATGATCCTACTTGCTCTCTCTTTGCCATACTCCTTCTTTTGTGGTAACAGCCTTACAAAACGTGCTGTTTTCCTGATGCCCTTGGAACTTCACCAGAAAAGAGAAGCCCCATCACCCCAGAGTGCACCGCACAGACGCAGAGCAGAAATGCTCGTCTGCCTATCCCCATCACCACTTCAATCTCCAACTGTTTCGCAACACAGGGGGACCCACAAGGACATCACCTCTGGGTAGGCTGGAAAGAGAATTTTACTTAGGGAAACAGTATTTTACTTAAATAAATATATAAAAAAAATCCACTTACGTGATCAAATACCTCTTGAATTTCAGCATGGTGAGCTGGAGCCTTGGCTGAGGAGCAGGTGGTTATCATCAGCCCGGGAGAATGCAAAGCAAACACCCAGAGCCCGGCTTGTGTGCCTGCAGCCAGAGGCCCCTCCCCGGCGGGGCAGCTGGGATGGTGATCCCACAGCAGAGACCTTCCCACTGGTGCCCTGCACTCCAGCACTGCCCCAGGGACTCTCCAGGCTCTGCTCCAGTGAGTGGCAACTAGCCCTGCAAGGCACTGCCACCTCACGCAGAGGGGGGGCAGGCTGAGCAGGGCATGATGGTGGGGCCAGGCCACCCATGTGTGTGTCCCTGTGTCACTCCTTGATTTCACCCATGGCTGCTGGGCTTTGCCCCCCGCTCTTCTCTTTGTGCTTGTCCCTTCTTTTCCCTTCTCGTGTTCTGCTTTTTCTTCTTACCAGAGATAGTCACGAGTGTTTAGCTCTTTATCCTGTTGATACAGTCTTCAGGTCTGTGCAGGATGAGTTACACCTCCATGACATGGAGTCCTCTCCAGTGCAGCCTGGCTCCATCCACTCTGGGCTGGGGTTACGGCAATCCCCAGCTCCCTCCTGTGCTTCCCCTCGCTGCTCCAGGCACCACTGAACACACTGATGTCTTGTATGTGCCATCTTCAGACTGGCCTCCCATATTCCTCTAAGCCAGCCAAGTCCCCAAGCCCTGTGCTGTGCCAGGATGATCAGCAACAGGACAGCCCTGCTAGAAAGCCAACTGGCTTCCAGCACCAGCGAAAAAGTGGTCACTGGGTCTGCTTCTTGCTGGCTGGTGGACAAATTGAGACAACTCAAAGGAGGACTGGGAGCTGCTCTCCACAATGGAAGTCTACAGCCGGTCCTTTGGCCAGGGTCTCCTCTCTCTGCAGTAGCTTCTCTTCCACATCCTTCCCTTTCAAACTCATCCCAGCATCCTGCGCAGCATCATCCATGGCTTTGCATGACCAGGGACCCAGGTAGCAGGACCACGTGTTTCTCCTGTTTGGGCACAGACACCTGGGGAGGTGGAGATGGGTGGCTGTGACATGGGCCACCAGGGCCAGTGGCTCAGGCTGTGCAACATCCCCTCTGCAGGACCAGTCACCCCATGTGCCTCCTGGCCCCAGAGGAGAGGACCCTGGCCACATGTGCTTTCCCTTGACAGGACTCAGGAAGTACATGCTGGGCGGATAAATCACTTCCAGCCCAGACTTTGGCTTTCTGGAGGGGCAAAAGGGCCCAGCTCCCTCCCTGCCCTCTGGCTGGCAGGGAGGCAGCTGTTCCTCTTACCCTGGCACAGGCAGGTGCTGCCTCTCCCTGTCCACCTCATCAAAACCACAAGTTTGCTGTGGGGCTCTCGCATTCTCCACCCATCCTGTGCTCTGGCTCTCTGCCCAGGCTGGCAGCTTATTTGGGAGTCTGGGGCTCCTGAGAGCCACACGTGAGCTCGTTTGCGGGGATCAAACCCCTCTCTGATGCAGGGACTGAAAGCTGGTGCTTTTCCCACTCCTTCCCTCTGCACAACCGTGCTCCATGCAATCCAGGCTGGATAAGGCTGCTTGGGACATGGTGATGGGGGGTAGGTCACCGAGGGTCTGTGAGCATTCCCTGGGCAGGACCCTGGGGAACATTCTATGGTTGCAGGGCAATAGAATGTTTGGGATCATCCAGAGGCTCGTCAGTGTGAGGGTGCCCAGACAGGCTTGATCTTGCTCATCTTCGATTGTCTCCTCTTGCTCAGTGGCTGCTGCTCAGCTCACTTGTTTCCCTAGGGACAAGCCTATTTTTCCGTGGTGACCTCATGGAGGTTCAGTTTCCACATGTAATCCCAGTCAGGATTTCATGTATCCTTGTTTGCAGCCTCTTTCTCGGGCATGACTTGATGCGTCTGTGGAAGAGAAACTCAAAAGGCAAAATTGTCTGCTCCTGCAGGGATGCAGTGATGGGAAGCACAGCACGACTTCTCCTCTGCCTGTGTGCTTCCTGTGCCAGAGGACACATCTGAGGGACCTCAAGAGCTCTCTTGGGATCCATCTGCTATCCTGCACCTGTATCCCAGAGAGGCTGTGTTGGAGTGCAATCTGGATGGGATGGGGCTCCACCTGTGGCCAGTTTTCTGAGGGCCTCAGTGGGGATGTCATTCCTCTGAGATCACACCCTGTGGTCTTGTCTCTCCTGCAGAGACTGGATAGGGGTCAGGATACAGGCAGGTAATTGCACCTTTTGTAGCTGTGTCCCTTGAGGAGCAAAAGGTGCCCCTGTAGGAGGGATTGGGCACCTCCTCTGGTGGCTGCACATTCACTGCTGATCTCAGCAGAAGGCAGAAGAGAAGCCCCAAAGACTCCAGTCCATTCCTGTCCCCTGTCCCTGCTTCAGATGATGAGCAAGGAGATCTCAGCCAGCCCCAAGATGCCCAGTACCTTGCCACTCTGATGTAATGGCTTTCCTGCTTGGCCTGTCCATGGCCTAGAGGAGCTGCTAGTGGGTTTTCCTCTGGATTGTTGGACAAGCTGCACCTGGAAAGCAACCATCTCTCATCCATTTGCAAGCCTGTACCAGGGGTTGAGATGAAGTGGAACATGTGGGAAAGTGACACATGGGGAGGAGGAAAGGAGACCTGTGAGCTGGATTTCCAACCCTGAGGCTAGACCAGTTGCCAGAGCAATGGATGGTGTAAGGGAAAGCACTGGGGTTTGCAGGGGCTTGAGCCTCGCTGGAACATCCACCAGCCACCTTCCTGCCTTTATCCACACCTTATTCCTTTTCCTGCTGGGTTGGGATCACTCCAACATAAAAACAACCCAGCAGAAAGCTGTGCGTGGGTTTTTGTTTGGTCTTGCTGGAGGCAGATTCTGTTTGCCATCACCAACACTCCCTGCTGAGCCCCGAGGTGTGAGCAGCTGCCTTCAGGCGGGCAGCACAACACATCTCCTTGGAAAGGTGAGAGCCAGCCAGGATCTCCAGGCAGGAGCAGCAAAGCTTTGTTCTCCTGTGAGAGCTTGGATGCCAGGACAGTGCTGCTGCAGGAGGAAGGCCACTGCTGCTCCCTGGGGCAATTCCTTGGCTAATGAGCACACCAATGTCCTTGTGTGTGTTGGCAAGAGGGAGGCAGCTGCAGCCTGGAAGGTACAGGCATTCAGAGAGGTGTCATTGTAGGGAGCAGACTCTGGGGTCCTGGGGAAGATGAGGAAACTGCTGCAGGGCTTTGCCAACAGGCTGGGGGCAACCCCCGTGGGATTTCCTGGGGCTGGCGTGGCCTGCAGAGGTTTCCTTAGCAGAGATGGAGTTCCTGCTGGAAATGGCTTCTTGCTTTTGAAGCCAAAGTAGGACATCTGCAAAACCAACAAAACCTCTAAAAGAAGCAGCCAGTGTTGTTTAAGTTCTGGGCAAAGCCATTAGCTGGAGGGGGAAAACCAATGTGCTACCAAAAAAGCCATATCCAGGGTTGAAATTATCCTGTGAAGGGCCAGGAGTAAAAACGCTACTGATCTCATGTTAGAGGGGACTGGAAGACCTCTTGGCAGTGCCATGATAGTAGGGTAGACCTCCAAGGAATCCTGGTTGGTGCAAAGGGATGAGGAGCCCTCCCATAGGGCAGGACCAGGGTGGCACTGGCTGCATCTGCAGTGGGAGTCCAGGTGCCTGAGGCCAGAGCATCCTGGCTGGAGACTTGTCCCTTTGCCTCATGCAGGTAGCTAGAGTTTGAGCACCTGGAAGGGGATTGTTGCCACTGGGATGAGTCAGGGAAGGCATGTCTGATGTGGGGCTGGGTCCCATTCCTCCCTGGGGATGACTGCAAGGTTCCTGTTCACATCACATCAGCATGTTTTCCCCTGTATTTAATTCCGTTTATCTATTTAACTGTGCTTTCCTTAAGCAAGCATTTCTCTTCGTCATTGTCTGCCATCATGGTCACTTTGGCCACGTCATTTATACCCCAGCAGCCTGGAGCTTGCTGGATCTCAAAGGGGGATGGAAAGACAAGAGGTTTGTTGTCTCCCCAGCAGCAGGTCAGCCCCAGATGCAGTGATGGACTGGGGAAACCAGGGTCTGGGACATACCAATTTCCTAGGTCTGTAGACATTCCCACAAAACTCCCAATGGAGAGAAACGAGAGGGACAAGCTGTGCCCTCTCTGCCAGCAAACCCTTTGTGCAGTTTTTCTGTTTGCTTTCCAGACCCATTTCCAGACAGACCTGTTCATGGAGCGACCCATGATAATTTCTAGATGACTCTCCCAGGGTATCCAACCTGCTGTGTTATCAGCAACATGCAAGTTTGCTTTCCAAGTTGTTCTGAAATCTATCACACCATGGGCCTCCCCTTCCGCCGCCATTGCTGCCATCCATTACCGCCCACCTAAATTGATATTTAGTTAATTTTACACTTTGCAGAGCGAGCTGGGCATGCTCATTTGACCAGCTTTCAACAGCTCTCCTGGGACATGGAAGTCAGCCTGCTCTGTGGTGCTGTGCCCATCGATACCAGCTCTCTCTGGAAGGATGCTCAGGGAGCAAACGCATCCACCTGGGAAGTCAGTAGCAAGGCGTGGTGAGAGCCGAGTGCAGGACCAGTGCTGTGGCTGCTGTGCTGTGTGGGATCCCACTGTCACGGGGACCTTGTCCCAGAGGGGACAAGGCAGAGCCTGTGCCAGCACCAGGCAGAGCTACTCTTGAGTGGGAAGGCTGAAGAGCAGGTGGATGAGCTCAGGGTTAGGTGAGAAGGACGCCGTTGCTCCTCTGTATGTTTTGGCTGGCGTTGGGACTTTGCCCCTAATTGTACTTTTATTTGTTCTTTAATCTTGGTCACCTTATCAGAATCCTTTGAAAAACCACACACATCCCTGCTTACCTGAGGAACAGGCTTTGCTGTTTCTTTTTGATTAGTTTTGTTTGCTCGCCAAAGACTTCCAAGAGATTAGGGTGATGCCTCACAAACCTGGGCTTTGTCTTGGAGCCTCTGAAGGCTGCAGCACTTGCAGGACTTGGGCACTGAAAGAACTCTATATTTTAGGGCAACTTTGACATTAGACCAGATCCCTCAGAGCTTTGTGGGATCCAGGGTCTTCTGAACCGTCCTGAGACTATCCTTGTTGTTTTCTCCAAACAAAACACCTGGTTATGTGTTACTGGGAGGACTTGCTGGTCTGTCTGCAGAAGAAACAAAAGTGGGCATCCCAAGCACAAGATGCCATGGGCCCTCCTCAGCGGAGATGGGAAGATCCCCCCCTTGTCATTAAATTTTGTCCAGTTCTGAGCTCCTCAGTACAAAAAAGACATGAAGCTCCTGGGGCGGGTCCAGAGGAGGGTGACAAAGATGATGAAGGAACTGGAGCATCTCTTACAAGGAAAGGCTGAGGGAGCTGGGCTTGTTCAGCCTTGAGAAGAGACACTGAGAGGGGACCTCACCCATGTTTGTCAGTGTCTGTAGGGAAGGGTCAGAGGTTGCACCAGGCTGTGCTCAAGGCTGCCCAGCTGTGGGACAAGAGGCCATGGGCAGAAACTGATGTCCAGGGAGTTCCACCTGGACATGAGGAAGAACTTCTTCCCTGTGCAGTGACCGATCACTGGAACAGATTGTCCAGAAGGGGTGTGGAGTCTCCCTCACTGGAGATATTCCAGAACCGTCTGGACACAACTGTGTGCCATGTGCTCTGGGATGACCCTCCTGGAGCAGGGAGGTGGGACCAGATGAGCCCCCGTGGTCCCTTCCAGCCTGACCCAGTCTGTGCTTCTGTGGGTGAATTTCATGCGGTTTAGTTTGCTCCCATTGACTCCTGTCCTGTCACAGGGTACTGCTGAGAAGAGCCTGGCTTCCTGCCTTCATTCCCTCCCATCAGATGTTTATACATATCTATGAAGTCCTCCTGAGACTATTTTTCCCCAGGATAAACAACTCAAAAGCTCTCACAGCTCCTACTTGTATGAAGGATGCTCCAGACCTTCATCGCCTTTGTGCCCTTGCATTGAACTGGCTTCAGTCAGTTGAACTCTCTTGTGCTGGGGAGCCCTGAGCTGGACCCAGCAGCAGCAGTGTGACCTCACCAGTACTGAGCAGAGTGGGCAAGGAGGCTGCTGGAGCTCAGGAAGCTGTGTTTGACCTGGGAATGGCCAAAGATGTTTTTAGGATTCTCCAGGGCCAGTGGGAGCCCTGTGCTGCTGCATCTGAGCTGGAGGAGTGTGTAAGTGCTGGGTCCAGCCCTGGCTCTGCCTCAGGCAGTGCCTGGTGCCCACAACAAAATAGTGGAAGTGGTTTTCAGATGAAGCCTGGACAGAAAGGTCGTATTGATCGAGGGAAACTGGGTGGAGCAGGTGTTTACTGAGCAAACGCCTTTTGAAACATATCAGCAGGCAAACAGGGTGGGGATCTCATGGTCTGATGCTGCCTCTTATTTATGGATTGCATGACAGGGTGCCCAGATAATTGTGATGCCTCACCTGGCGGAAAACCCCAACAAAATAGAGTGAAATCTAGGAGAGGTTTTATGTTTTCTAGGAAAGCTACAGCATCAACCTGTGTCTACTGAACAGATACAGTTACCCCTGTCACTACAGGACAGACATTGAGGGGCTGAATAGTGTCCAGAGAAGGGAATGGAACTGGGGAAGGGTCTGGAGAGGGAGGGACAGGAACAGCTCTGGGCTTCTTCAGAGGAGACCCCCTAAATACGAGGCCCAGCCCGGCTGGGGCCACTTCTCCCACGGGCAGTGCAGGCAGGTGCCCTTTGGCCAGCGGCTGTGCCAGGGCTGTGCCAGCCTGGAGAGCTTCCCCAGGGATCCCAGCCCTCCACAGCACAGGGGTGTGCAGGCCAGGAGAGGAGAGGAGGATCTGCCCCAAGCCTCCATCTCAGCTTCTTTCCTCACCCTGGCCCTCAGAAGAGCACACACTGGCCCCTTT
>NW_016690305.1:1083943-1084763 GCF_001604755.1 Lepidothrix coronata
GCCTCCATCTCAGCTTCTTTCCTCACCCTGGCCCTCAGAAGAGCACACACTGGCCCCTTTGGGATCTACTCAAGGAGTCTCAGGGGACTTTCCCTTTCCCCTTTCCTTTTTCCCTTTCCCTTTCATCTTCCCCTTCTGGGCTGCATCCCCACGGGGATGAGCAAAGCAGCACAGAAGCAACCAGGAATGGCCCCTCGCCTGTTACGTGGTTCTTTTAGATGATTACTTCGAAGGCGAGATTAAGGCACAAAATTCCAAATGTTAGGTCTCAAACAGACCATTAGCTTTATTTGTAACAATAAGTAATGGTAAAAGCAAGGGGGAGGTGGGGAGAAGAAGAGGGGGAGATAAGGAAAAGGAAAGGCTACAAAAGGAAATTGGAAAAAGGTTACCACCACCAGCGAGGGAACCGAGTGTAGTCAGCTTCAGGCAGTCAGGGAAGAACCGCCGGAGAGAAGCAGGTGGTGAGCAGCCTGGATCCAAGACGAGCAGAAGACGCAGATGCAGGCAGGTGGGACACGAGCAGGAGGGAAGCAGGCAAGACAGAGGCAAGCAGGACGGAGTGAGGAGTGGGGCCAGCAGCCAGCACAGGACCCTGGGAACATCGACTGGACTGTACCAGACAACAGCGCTGAGCACTGCCTTAAATATCCCCCCGTGGGCACTCACCGGCCAGCTTGACTCCGGGCAGATTTTTCCACAGTGTCGATTGGTCAAGCAGCTGGTATCCAGGCAGGCCGGCTCTGCCAAGGTGGGAAAACGTAGCAACTTTCTGTTGGAGACTCTCCAGGGGGCCAGCAAGCAGCCCAAAATGTCCCCC
>NW_016690305.1:1085550-1099522 GCF_001604755.1 Lepidothrix coronata
GCCCCAGTCCAGATGGGTGAGGCTGCACTCTGTGGGTGTCAGCCTTTGGCTCTTGGCTTCCAGGGGCCACCAGGAGTCAGTGAGCCGGGCTGGGGACGAGGGGCAGGACTGGCTGGGATTGCCTCTGGGGCCTGGCCCAGAAAATGGAAGTGTCCCCATGGGGGCAGCTGGAAAGGGCCCAGGAAGGAACTGCTGCCCCAGCGCAGGCTGTGGCAGTGGGGAGTGTGCAGGGGGGAGGAGGCTGGGCCAGACAAGGGCTGGGGAAGAATGGCCAAGCCACGGGTGGATTCTCCCCTGGCTCCAGGGCCCAGCCCCTGATGGGAGGGCCTTGGGCAGGGTCTGGTGCGACTGCAGGAATCTTGGAGCCAGCTGAAGGGACATGCTTTTGGAAGGTGCATTGACAGGCCCAGCTCTCTGCAAGATAAGTCGAGAGCTCTGAGCCAGAGAGGGCATGAGAGCCGGGTACAGGCTTGGGAATTGCCAGGAGGGCTTTTGAAATGAGCATAAGGAAAAGGGATGTCTAAGAACAAGTCCCTTAGGAGAGGGAAGTGGAGAGACTGAGTTTTGACCCCAGCACAAATGATTTGGGAAGTTGTAATAAAACAAAGCTAACACTTGATCTGTTGAAACAGGCAGTCCTACAAGACATGTCTTAAAGGAATTTCTTACATTGGAGATTGATAAACACAAGGTATCAGAACCCATCGCATTTGCCAATTTTACCCATATATTGTCAGAGGTTTGGTATGTCCATGGTGGGAGGGGCATCAACTGTGCCATGAGGAAGATCATGATGAGACAGGAGATGATGAAGAGTCTTCTCGGTATGGCTTGATCCATTTGGAGGGGATCCAAGTTGGACCTCTTTCTGTCAGAACACAAGCGTGTCCTTTCCCCCATGTGATGAGAGGGAAAGGACCCACCCATTTGCCTGTTATTAAGTCTTTATAAATAATTTTTGCCTGTTTTATCTGCGGAGTGCCTTGGGAATTAAAATGTCTTTGAACTGGAGTGGTATCATTTTCACATTTTTCGATTAAAAAAATTTAAAACATATAAAGTTTTGTTCAGCTGTTCTTGAGGGGTTAACCCTGTATTCCCCCTTTTTTATTTTATTAGCATGTTTTCAATAGATTCACGGGCACGCTCGACAATACCCTGCCCTGTGGGATTGTGGGGGATTCCAGTTTTGTGCTCGATGTTCCTCAGCGCAAAGAAATTTTGTGTCTCCTTTGACACAGATGAGGGACCATTATCTGTCTTTATCTGCTTTGGAACCCCCATGTGTGCAAAGGCTGCCATTAGATGTTTTCTGACATCTTTACTTCTTTGTCCAGAGTGCAGGGTAGCAGAAATATAACCTGAAAAAGTATCAATTGACACATGGAGGAATTTTAATTTTCCGACTGAAGCCACATGAGTTACACCTGTTTGCCAAACCTGTAAAGGTTCCAATCCCCTTGGATTCACACCTTCTAATTTTAACAGAGTAACCAATTGACAATCAGGACAGGTTGCTACGACAGATTTAGCTTGACTTTGGGGGAGGCTGAATTGTTTTTGGAGAGCTTTGGCACTCTGGTGAAAGAAGTCGTGTGATATCTTGACCTGTTCTATGCGCCGTGGAACAATCACTGAACTTGCTGAACATGTCAGCACATCTGTTTTTCTCCACAATTGGACCTGGTAGTGACATATGTGAACGAAGATGAACTATAAAAAAAGGAAAATTACGGTTCTGAATAACAAACAACAATTGTTTAAATAAATTAAATGAAGTTTGATTATTGATAGTATGTAAATAAGGATTTTCTGCTCTTTGAATTATTCCTACTACATGCTGGGAGTCGGATACAATGTTAGTACTTTCAGAAGAAAACAAGGATAAGGCTGGAACAACTGCAGATAACTCTACAATTTGAGGAGAACCCTCCACTTTATGTATATCTTGTCGCCAATTTCCATTTTCTTGCCAAATTACTACTGCATTCCCAGTTTTTCCTGATCCGTCCGTAAATACAGTTTTTGCATTTTTTACAGGAACCCTTGACCAATCAGATTTTAATTGAAGTGGAATTTGATTGACGTTTTGGATCAATTTACAAGCAGGTAGATGACTTTTAATTTCACCTGCAAAATCTGACATTGAGATTTGAAAATCATAGCTCATCTTCTGCATTTGTTCAAGGTCAGGAGCAGATACACAATCTGTGGGTCTGCACCTGAGAGCTCCCAACACCTTGCTCTACCCTTAAAACATAATTTACCGATCATTTCTGGGAAGGTGATTAAAGTTTTTGAAAACTGATGTGATAAAAACAACCATTCCCAAAGGCAAAACTCCGTTCCCTTTTGATAGAATTGCCCTAGTAACCCAAATGGCTGAGTTGAACCTCCCAGGATTACTAAAACAGCATGTTCATTCATTAATCTTCGGTTTCCTTGGCAATTGTTTAACTTGTGTTCCACAAGTTGTAGGGCTTTTTTCACTTCTGGTGTGAGAGACCTGGAAGAAGTTAAATCTGGATTCCCTTTTAAAAGACAGAAAAGAGAGTGTAATTCATCTGTTGAAAGATGGGGTGAATCCAGTTGATGGAACCTAACAACTTTTGCAGGTCATTTAGGTTAGACACTGAGGCATTAATTGAGATTTGTTGCGGGGTAATAGTGGATTCAGTGATTTTCCAGCCTAGGTACTTCCAAAGGGCTTCTTGCTGAATTATGTTTGTGGAAATCTGTAGACCATATGCATTTAAGGCATTAGTGGTTGTTTGTAAATAAATCACCTTTGCTGAGAGTAGTCGTCACCCCAGTCCCTCAGGCTTTGCAGGAGTTTGTAGGGAACAGACCCAAATTCGAATCCTACCTCTAAATTTCTTACAGGTTTTGTTAAGAGATGCTGGACAGGAAATCACTCAACAGAATTCCAAGACTGCACAAGGAATAACAGGAGAGTTTCCATGGAGTACGGAAGTTCCTTTTTAGCCTCCTCAGTCTGGGGCTGTAGGAGCCCATCTTTGCAGCCAAGGGCCCCAGGGTTCCCAGGGCCACCCCGGTCTCTCCCCAACCCTGACCCCGAGTGATCTTTCTCAGCCCTGGGTCCGTCCAGCACTGACAGAGCTGCTGGGAGCTGCGATTCTCCCTGCTCCCTCTGCCTCCCTGCCTGGAAAACACCCCTCCTGCACTCCCTCCTCTTCCTTACCTCCTGCAAAAGAGGAGCTGCAACCTCCCGGATCCTTCAGCTGGATGCTCCCGGCCGAGGGAGCTGTGGGGACTGTGCCGAGGGCAGGTGACACGGACCGCGGGTCACAGCAACGCTGAGCCTCCTCAGGGCCGGGCTCTCCTCCCTGCGGGGCACCCGCCGGCCTGGCAGGGACACTTTTGCTCTGCACGGGAGCAGAGAGGGACAGCCCCGCAGCGGGCTGGGCCAGCGCAGCCCCCAGCCCTGCCCCGCGTCCCGCGGCTGCCCGGCCCTGTGGCCGGAGCGGCCCCACAGAGCCCCGGCCCCACAGAGCCCAGCTCGGGGCCGCCGCCCGCCCTCCTCCCGCCGGGGGAGCTCCCGGCAGAGCCCGGCAGCCTTGGCGTACGCCCTGGGAGCTGGCTTCTTTATTTTACTTAATTTTCTTTTTACTTAATTTTCCTTTTTAATGTATCTTTTTTAATATTTTTTATTGTATTTTTAAATTCTGTTATTATTCTTTTTAAAGCCCGTGTAAGGCGGCCACGCCCCCCCGCCCGGAAGCCCCGCCTTCCCTCCCCGGCGGCCGAGCGGTTCAGGCGCCGGCCTGGGGAACGCGTCGTTCTCCAGAACCTCGGGTTCGAATCCCGGCCCCGGTGGATATGGCCGTGAGCGGCACTGCAGCCGCGCGCCCTCCCCCCCAGCCGATGTCGTATTTATTTTTAATTTTGTTGGTTTGTGTTGGTTTTGTTGGTTTGGGGTTTTTTTTTAGTATTTTTAAATTTTTTTAAATTATTTTCCTTAAAGGCCGTGTGAGGCAGCCACGCCCCCCACGCCCGGTGGGAGGGAGCGCAAAAAGGGAGGAGTGAGACACCCTGGACCCCCAAAATTGGTGTTACTGGGGACTCCCCTTCCCCTCCTCCCCACTTTGGTCCATCATCCGTGTTGAAGACAGAGGCAAAGAAAGGGTTAAACACCTCTGCCTTGTCCATGTCCCTGTTTTGGAGGTGACCATCCCCATCGTGGCACAGGCAATGGTATTTCTATACTGCCTACTGCCACCCAAATTAGACCAGTGAGAATTCATCTAAAAACTCACCGAACCAGAACTGTACTCTAAGGAGAACTCAAAATATCAAGTACACAGGGTCAGAGTAAAGATATCCTTCAGTATCACTCACAATAAAATTAGAAATCCAAGTCTTGAGTGGGTTTCAAATAAATAATAATTTTGAGAAAGTGCTTCCATATAAAGGGAGCTCTCAAGGCAGCAGAGCAGTTTGCAATTCCCCCTGCTAACACATCCCCACCAAGAGAATGTACAGTGGGCAATGCCCACTGGGGAAACAATCACAACACAGGGCACACCTGCCAGCTTCCATGAAACCCCTGAACAGGAAATGGGGGAGAAGTAAATGAAGGCATGTGCTGCCTTCTACAGCACCACCCTTTTTCCAAAGCCTTTTTACCAACGTAACACAAATGGGAATGAAAGTCATGTCTGCTTCTAAAATCCACTCTCAGCTCCCAAGACTAACACAGCACTGCTCCGACACAGAGAATGTTCCTCAAACTGACACTGCAGCACAGTGTATCATCCATCCCCTCCCAGCTGCTCTCTGATCCCACTTGAACCTTTAAATTCCTCTCCAGTAACTGCAAGGGTAACCCAGAAAGCTTAAAGACAGCTAAAGGTTGTCGTTTCTTGTAGATCCTGGCCCAATGTGCTGAGAAGAACCAAGATGAAACACAGCAAGGATTTTTAGATGCTGGAATCTTGCTCTGAGAAGGAGTTCACAGATCCCACTCTGAGGAATGCTACATTTAGGTTAAAAGTGACAGAGAACAGGTATTATGGGATTAGCCAAGGGAGAGGAGGTACCAGGCTCCAAGAGGCCTGCCTGCATTTGGTATGTTCTGTTCTAATGAAAGATAACAAAAAAGGTCAGCTTAGCAGTCATAAATTAGATAGGATGGACATCTGGGGGGGGAAGAAGAGCTGAGTCAAGGGGTTTTTAGCAAGACCTTAGCACATAGTCAGGAAGAGCTGAAAAGTTCATTGGCAATGAGGAAAAGAGAAATGACCCTCATGAGGCTGAAGAGTTGGGAGGACCCCCAGGAACCTCCCCAAAAGGAGATGACTCCGCCTCAAGCTCCGCCTGAACCCTGCCTAATATGAATATTATCACTAGATGTTGTAATTTTAATGAATATTCACGTGAAATATTGTAATCCCTTACCAACACTGTATAAATTGCCTGCCTTGTCACTGAAAACTTTAGAGCTATTTTGTCCCATGAACTGGTAGCTCTCCGACGTTGCATAAAATAAATACCTTTGCTGCTTAAAGACCAAATTTTGTCTCTGAGCAGTTATTTCCTGCTGGTTTTGGCAACAAAGACACGACAGACCTCAAGGTGTAGAGTTACCAGCAAAACACATGGTGTCCTCTGACACTCAAATAAAACCTTCCAAAAGTCAAAATTCTTCCTCAAAGTGTAGATTTGCCTTTCTTAAACAATTCCAATTATTCTGCTGTAAAAATACGCCTGATGTGAAATTTTTCACATCAAACAAAGATTTCACAATTCAGAGAGAACAAGAAAAAAATCAACAGTAAATTTGCCATAAAACTACTTGCCAGAGAGTTACTGTAAAATTGTTTTCGTTCAGTAATATTAAAAAGTATTCAATATTCAAAATCTTTTCTCTCTGCAGATAGGGTAGGGCAGTCTTCCACTCTTTGTCCTTTAGTTCAACATGCAATAGCTCTGTGCTAAGCACTGCACTACCCACCAGATAAGTTGCTTCTTCTCCATTTCTAACATACCTGAAAAAGGTTCTGTCTCTTGCTGCTAGGAGTTGATACAAAAATTTACTATGTAATACTGCTGTGTACCTACTGAATAAATATTACAGGAGTTAAAGGAGTTTTTCTACTGCTAGCTGGGCTTTGGCAAAACAGGAGCTGGGCCAACATACACTAGAGACTTCACACATTTGAGTAGGGGACACTGCAATGTTTAACAGATATAGAATAAAATAAATCTGAGATTACTAAAACTCCCAGCACACAGGGTTCCCAGGTTGTTCTGAACACAGGAGCAAGGTAATCAGTTTTCAAGGAAGGCCACGTAGTCAGTCAATCTGGCCAACTGCTGTTCATTGGGAATTGGTGGGACCGCAGCAGGTTCTAAAAAGAGAAAACAAATGCATCATTCATGAAATTTAGGAAGCAAATCCATCAGCAATACCATCCATCACAACAGTAAGGAAAAAATTAAATGCATCAGACTGCTGAACAGCTTCCTGGGGGCACACCTTAACTGTATCTTCTACCTGCACAGCTCTAGCTGACAGGAGTTTGCTGTTATCTGGAACATTCAGTAGTCCAAGAGCTACCAACAGCAAAAACTGCTGCAACAAGTCCCATCTGTCAGCAGCCTCCAGAATTTTTTTGCACATAATGGAGTGTGAATAATGAAGCCTGACAGTACTTTCAGCTGACAAAAACGCTCCTGGTGCTCTTTGGTGGCTCCTTTCCTTACAAGCTGCCATTCTAAAGACACCAAACAAATCTACTGGGGGATCTGATGAACAAAACACACAGGACTGCACGGGCTGCAGGAGAATGAGGGCACATGCAGATCCTTACATAAGTGCCAGCTGACCTGAGATCTCGGGTTAACAACAGGTTGGAAGGCAGGTGACTAAAGCCAGGGACATAAATTAGGAATTAAAAAGCAGATATAAACAACAGTAGCAGGAAAATTTGCATTTACTCTTGCTGAAGAGTCATCAGGCCAGCATTCAGAACACAGTGAAAGCAGCCACACTGCCTAGGGCTGCAATTGCATGTCAGAGGAGGCTGACAATCCAATGAACGTTTTCAAAAAGCAAGCTCCTGGAATTAAATCTCTATACTTAAGTCATTTTGGCAACTGCTAGACACAGGAAGCCACCTATTCAGATCTGCTGTCACTGTCTTGGGAACAAGAAAAAACAGCTTTTTGAGAATCCAACATAATGTCTTCCATCTCAATCTATAGTTGAGCTCTGAGGAAAACCAGAAAATTGCTGTTTCTGCAGGGGAGAAGGACTTCAGAAGTCCCACGTTATGCAAGAGCAATGAAACCTGCCCAGAGCTGCTTGGTGAAGCAATTGCCTTCAAGGCAGCAGTTTTAGCCAAAATTGTTTTGTTTTACAGAGGCTGTTCCACCCCTGCTTTGGAATCTGCTCCCTCCTTCAGCTATGGGAAGTGGGAATCTCAGCAATCTCAGGTGCTTCTTACAACGTGAGGGATAAGAAGACAGAGGGATAAATGATCCTGTTTACCCAACCCCTGACTGGGGTGATTTGTTTGGGTTTTTTGAGAGGGCAGTGACAACATTCACTTCTCTAGAACTTAATTCCCACTTTGTGGTGCTGGTGACAATCCTTAAATCCATCTAAATGCACATTTACTATACATAAACAAAAATACCTGATGAAGGAATAAATCTCTTCAAGGAAGCTTCCAGCACACCTGAAGAAAAACACATGAAAGTTAGTTCAGTGGAACAATTTTAAACAGTTCTACACAGCAAGTCAAAACTGGGTTCAAAGGTAATGAAAATCAAACCTGTTTGTTTATCACACTTTATTACATAGATAAAAAGCAGAATACCCAAGCCTTAGCTGCTTCAAAACAGATTACAGTCTCCCACCTCCTTCTTTTGCCTCAGCAGTAGTTCCTGCACTCAGTTTTGGGGAAAAAAAAAATAAATCCCCCATATATAAGTAGTTCCCAGTACTTGTAAGCTCTGCCTAGTTTGCAACCAGTTCATAGAAAACCCCACCTGATCACATACAAAAGCTCAGGGCTCTGGTTGGATTTGTGCCCTGAGGAATAACTTTCAACACCTTGCCTGGCACATCTTTATTATGCTGTTCTGAGCTCTGAACACCTAAAAACTGCCCCTACAAACAGTGTATTTTCTTAGCCTAATAGATCTGGCCCTTTTAGATATGCTGGGATTTGGCTCCTTCTTCCAGAGCTGCACAGAGCAGTTTAAGACCAGTCATTCCATACTGCTTTCATAGCTTAATATTTATTTTTGCCTCAGCCAAACGCAGATAAAGCTTTATAAAAAAAAAAAAGCCAAGTATTTCTGCAGATCAAGCTTTGCACGAACAGAAATTCTGTCATCAACAGAATGACAGTGAAGAAAAGATCCAGCAGAATAAATTTTAAAAGCAAAGGAAATTACACCAACAGCTAGAGCTCCTCAGAAGACAAGGATTCACTCAATCCCTGCCCAAAGAAGTTCTAATTCTCCTGAAAGAATTCTCAGGTTCAAAATAGTGTATTTTTTACTCATCTTTCTTAGATTAAGACATGTCATTGCAGGTCACCCAGCTGATGTGCCACTGAGTCAGAGCCAGTAGCAGAGGAGCAGGAGCAATCACAGTGTATCCTGACAGCTTTTGTTTAAAAAAGTTCATGTGAGGATGTAGTTTAATCCAAACTACTCAGAAGTCCAAACCAAACCCACCACTTTGTACTTCCTTACATTTATGCATGCCCCATGTTTACAAGCAGCATTAGCCTCCAAAAAATACCTAACAGAATTCTGGGCGAAGTTTTAATTAAAAACTAAATTAAAACCACCTAATTCCTCGAAAAGGCTGAACCCAAGGTTTCATGAAATAACAGCTCCACCTACCTGGCTTTTTAGGCATCACCATGCGAGTTGCAAAGTCTGCTTGCCAGCCCTGCTCCAGCACACCTGGAAAAGCATTTTTACACCTGTAAGAACAGTCTTCTTGTGTGATTGCTAGACATGCAAAACAAAGATGTACATTAAGGCCAGTAGAAAAGTATCTCTGGTCACTGCCTCTATGCCATAACTCCAATACAGATTTCTTACTACAATAATATTTAGACATGCAGTTCAACAAATAAGATCGTGAAAGCACACGGAATTAGCTTCATGTTTCACTCGTCCCTCACCATGGAATTGTTTTAACATCTAGAAGGGGAGAACAAACAATAACCAGTGGCAAATAATTTTAAAAAAATACAACCATTATCCAGAATAAAGACATTATTTCTATGCCCCATCACTTGTCTTTATAACGGTCTCTGAATCTGTATACATGTTTTTATTAATCATCACTTAGAGCTCTCTGATCTCAATCACCCATACAAAAACTACTCAGGGAATAGATGCCAAGTACCTTTCACAGCTTCTTCTACAGGAAGTCCAACAAAAGCTGCAAAATCATCTGCAACTATTGATGTATAAGCCTGAGAAACCAGTGCAAAGGCTCGTTTCCTGGTGGCATCTAAGGACAGAGAAACACTGTAAGCAGATGGAGTCTCACCCCCACAGGTAGGAAACCTGAGAACATTTTCCCAATTCTGATGCCTTTGGAAAACCACTACCAGCCTCAAAGTGAGCACTTCAGAAGTTCCCCCTCCCCTCCCACACTTCACTGTCCTACTACGGTCAGCAGCCAGAGACAACAACTTGCTCTGCCACGACAAAACCCCTCTGAGACCACAGTGACCTCCAAATGCAGGTCTTGGGCACTCCCACCAGCACATAAACCACTTCAGGAAACCCTGCATCTGATGGCATTCTCCACTGGCAATAGGCTTGTGTGTCAAACAGTTCAGAAGCAGGAAAAAAAAAATCTACTACAACAATTAATTAAACTATTAATGCATCTAAAAATCAGTTGTTTCTAAAGCTGCAGAGAATTTGTTATCGCAGAATACCTCAGAAGGCTTCTTAGCAGTCTGTGCAGCCCTCTGGTAGCAAGAATCTGCATGTTACTGTTTCACAGTCTCTAAAACTGTCAAAACATTTGTCTCAAGTCACAGGTAACAGATAAACCTTTTTGTAAGTGTCAGAAGGTTCTGAAATGCCAAGCCACATTCCCTAAATTACTGCTTAGAAGTCTGATAAAACTGGGTAACTAATGGTCAGTTTTGCTGTTACAGAACAAAGCACATGGTTTATGAAATTCCAGTATGAAAGAATATACAATCACAGACACAACCCTCATAAAAACAATTTAGTTTGTTGCTACCAGGTATTGTCACGAGATTTTTATTTACATCTGATATCTCAAATCCTTTCGGGAAAACCCACAAAACTTTGGCAACAGTTCTGATTTTTCATAATTAGTCATTTGTCTATTTTGTCTCTGTGTTTGAGCACACAGGAATCATTTTGGGCAATTCCCTGCTGCCCACACAAGTTCATTTTGTACCTCTGAGTGCTTCCATGATTGGCTGGATGGTCTCGGACCACTGATGTGCACTGATTGTTGAATAGATTCCTGGGAAGTCTCTCTGCCAGATTCTTTGTCCCACTGACCAAACTGCACCAAGTTCAGCATTTGCCTGTTGTGACAAAAAAAACCCTCCCAGGTGTTAATCCAGAAGAATGTCTTCTCTACAATGGTCATAGCTATAAACCCATTTCCACTTCCAGGTTTTCACACAGTGTTGCTGTGCACCAAATACAGCAGGATTCTGAGTTAACTTTGGTCCAGATACCATTGACACCACTGATGTAACAACTTTTCTCTTTAAAGAGAAAGAAAATTATTCCAGAACTATCTCTCTGTCCCACCTTGATCGTGAGGTTTCTTAAACAAGGCTACAGAACAGTTGTTTTCTTGTAAAATGTGTGATTTCAAATTAAAAAATCTAACAACAGAGGAGTCTGGAAGCATTTCTGGTGCTATATTTAGCTGAATCCTCCAAACATGTCTTTGATCCAGATTAAGTGGAAAACAAATGCTTTCAGAAAGTTTATCCAGTTGGAGATGCAGCTTATCTGAAGTCACTCTGTCCTGCCCAAGGTTTTCTGTCCCCTCCTGTGGAATGTGCCCCATCCCAGAGTTGGATCCATTGCTTTTCCCCAGTTGACCACCCTTTATCAGGAGACTTCCTACTATAAAGCCCACAGATTGACTGAACTCTATTGCAGGAGATTCCTTGTGAAGGGAAAGAGGGAACAGACAAGGAGATCTTAAAGCCCAGCACACTGGGTGAGCTGCTCCCAGCACAGAACCGAGCCCGAGGCTACTCACAAACAGAGTTCTCAGGTCAAAACTCACCATTTGCAAGCTTACATGAAACTATGATAGCACCAAAAGGCAGCTGATGAAGCACTTACAGATTTGATGGCAGGAGGTATTCTTTTCCAGAGATACCGCGCATTATTCCTAAGAAAAATGAAGTTAAAATAATTCTCAGACACCAAATGCTTCCTGCAAGGAAACACCAAAAGGTCTGTTCTGATCTGTCATGAACAGTCCCAGTGCTTTGAAAGAGTTCTTCTAGGCAGGAATATTTTACACTGAAGAGCAAAAGCAAAGCTACTCTCCAGCAGACAACACGACTCAAGTAACACAGCAAACAGTTCATTAATGGCCTCATTTAGCCAGTTTGGGAGAGGTTTTACATTTGAGTGCAGCATTTCTCAGAAGTCAGGTTTGCACTTTCATGTTCCTTCTACTAATTAAAAGTACAAAAATGCTTCCTTCGTGTGCCCACACCTCACTTTGCAAACCAAAGACTTAGGCTGTTTTGGGCACGTTTTTCCTAGCCCAGCTTGGTCACACACATTCTGGGGATTGGGACATATGAAACATTTAGTAATTGTTCTCTGTAGAGCACAGAAGCCAAACTGAAATGGTTACGAGTTCTAAAATTTAAAATGTTAAATAAAGAAAAAGACTCACTGCTTTTAATTAAAGCACAATTCTAAAACTTCACAGTTGTAAAACCTCAAATTCCTCTGAACCCAGGTTATCTGCATTACATATTCAGTATCAGCCTTCAGGGAATTTGCCCTGGAAGAATATACATCTACAATCCAGGAAAACACTCCAATCTTGGAATTCCCCACACCACTGCTTCCTTTGGGGCTTGGTAAGCAAATGTGGCAGTGACATTTTTTCTGCCTGAATAAATAATCAGTAATTTCTCACTAAAATCTCAAGTGCAGTGAATCAAGTTCATACAGGGACGTGGCAATCCCATACCAGATCAAACTCACAGGATCTCTGCTTCCTGCAGATTTAGCTCCTTCAAGCCAACAGTATCCCTCATTTTTAACATGGACAGTCCAGAGTTATCCTGCTGGAATTTAAACCCTCAAAACAAATTCTGTCTTGAACAGCTATAAATCAAAACACTGAAATGTTTGACACTGCCCAAAGCAGCCAACTTCACTGTTTAAGGAATTTTAACCCTAAATGTCCCTACAGTTCAAAAGGGTGGGGAGGACCAAACAAAGGAGAGTAATTTCCCGGTCAGATCGAGGGGTCAAAGAGACTTAATCCCATGAATATCACTCTTTCCTTTTAAACACAGCACTGCCCACTGGCATTTTGTTACTCACACAACCAATTCCTCACATTCTGGCAACTGCAGCTCAAGCTGCTGGTGACAAACCCCGGGACTAAAGGCACAGGTGGAGAGAAGCCACTCACATGTCATTGTGCAGCAGGTACAAAGCCAGAAGCTGGCCATAAACAAGGGGGGTTGCAATTCCTCCAGGAGCCTAAAAACAAACACAAATCGTTCTGTTACACATTTTTAGAGCAGCAGGATACAAAACAGAGCAGGAAGCCAAGTTTCATGAAAACTGAACACTCCAAGACAACCGACTGGGGTTTTTTTTCCACATCACATCGTAGGTCTGGGCAATTTTTTTTATATCAATGCAGTTGTATTTTACAACGAAGCTTCAGGTTGCCCAAACCATGTACAGCCACTGCTCTGAAGCTTGGGAATGGGGCAGAAGGGAAGTCCATTTACAGGAATGTGGGGAATCAGAACCAGTCCTCCCTCCCAGGGAGTGCTGGGAGCACACCCAGTGCCACACTGCCCTCAGGCACAGCTGGCAGAGAACAGCTGTACCCTGTGCTCCTCCAAAGGACGGGAATGCACCTTCACAGCTCCTGGCTGGAAGGGGCAGCCATACTCAACTCTCCCAGCCCCACAAGGCACTCTCCTGCCCCTCTCAGCCCAGGTGCCCATCACCTGAGGCAGCAGCAGCTCCTGCTTCCAGCACAATTCCCTCCAGGGCCACAGCACTCCCCAGAGAACTGAGGGCTACCAGGAGGCTGCAGCACCACGCTGGGCACACGAGAGGCACCTTGGCTCAGCACAGGAACAGCAGCTGGAGCTGGATGCTGCACCCCGGCAACCAGGGACCTTTTCCAGTGCAGGATGGAATTTCCACTGCACAGCTCTGTGCCCAGCACCAAAGTTCTGCTGGTGCCCGGGATCACATGCAGGATCACCCACTTCCCTTCACTTGCTGAGGCAGCCAGATCTAAACTCAGGCTCGCAAGAGCTCCCAGAGAGCAAAATTCGCAGCTCGCCCTTCTTTCAGATCACTGCAGTGGCATTTGTGAGCTCCACGTACAGACAAGCACTGGAACTCTGCCCAAGGATAAATCTCTCGGGATCCCAGGCGGGAAGAGCCTGTGCCGTGCCCGTGGTGCCACTTCTGCAGCCCCGGCTGCTGCCTGGAGCCCCGACAGTGCCCGCAGCAATCGGACGCTGCTCGGGCAACAGAATTATACTGAAATGCACTAATTTGTCTGAAACTCGAGAGTTTCTCGAGGGCTTTCTGGCGAGCCCAGGGGACGATTCTGAACACTGTGCCCTGCGCACCTCACACACACACACTCCCCACACCCCCCACACCCCCCACACCCCCCCCCCCCCCCAGCCCCGGGCCCTGCCCACCCTACTCCCCGTGCTCCTGCACCTCCAGCTCC
>NW_016690305.1:1104133-1106179 GCF_001604755.1 Lepidothrix coronata
TGGGGTGAAAGGGGCCAATCTGGGGGGGAAAGCTGCAAATTTGGGGTGAAAAGGTCTGATTTGGGGTGAAAGGGGCCAATCTGGGGGGGAAAGCTGCAAATTTGGGGTGAAAAGTGCTGGGTTTGAGGGTCCACGTGTGGTGGGGAAGAGAGGGGCCCCTTCCCTGAGACTGGCTCAGCTGCTGAGAGCCTGGTGCTGGTAATGCCAAGGGTTCAATCCCATATGGGCCTTGCATTTGGGGCTGGACTCGATGGTCCTTGTAGGTAGGTCCTTTCCAACCCAGAATACTCTCTGATTCTCCTTCACCCCGTCATTGCTCTCCCAGTGACATTGGGGTGTCCCAAAAGACACCATCACCCCCCAGGCTCCAACCCCCCCCCCTTTTTTGCTCACCCCTAAAGAAGGCACAAAACGAGTCAAACCGCCCTGAACGTTGCTTTAATAATGCCTTTGGCAAATGTACATTCTCCCCCAAAAAGGGGGCTCTGCTGGAAAACTGGTGGCAGGAAAGCCCCTCAAAGGGCTGAAGTCCTCCCCTTCCCAGCTCCCGTCCCACAGGCTGGCGGCTGCCCCGAGGCACAGGGGCAGTGCTCGGACAGTGCCTTGCCTCCCACTCAAGCTCTTGAGCTCCAGCAGTGCCAGGAGATGTCTCCTCCCTTCCCCAGGGCGCTGCTGCAGGGACATCCCCCTGGGATGGCTGCAGGACAGGCTGCACTGGGACAGCGATCTGGGCTCCCAGACCCACCCAACAGCTCCGGCCCTCAGTGTCGCTGCTGCTCCTTCTGCTCAGCCAGCAGGGCTGAGAGAGGGAAAAACTTACAGAGGGAACTGGAAAAACCACCCCAAATCTCAGGAACTTTCTTTCTGCTAAAATCTTGTGCCTGCGTTTACATACCTCTGAGAAGAACACTCCCACTGGAGAAGTCCTGGATTTTCCTTTGGCATTCAGTGAAGTGGCACAGCTCAAACTGATGCCATTAAATCGTCCATTTCCAAAATCCAGGTTGTCCTTTTTCCGTGGGGTTTTTGCTTGTTCCCTAGTCCACAGGGTCCTCTGGCAGCTGCACTGCCCATGAGCTGCTGTGGGAAACACCATCGGGAGGGAGGTAGAAATAAAACAATTCAGGGCACTACCTCAAAATATTGGGGGAAATACCATAACAGTCCATGGCCTCCCTTTGTAAACAGACACTGGGCTGCAAACACTGGCCCACCCAGCAAACAGCATCACACACATCCTTGCACTACAGCAGCTGGATGCCCTGGCTCGTGCACATCTTCCACATTCTCTCCTCAGTGAACACACAGTCTGGGCCAAAGTCCCAACTCATTCCTGAGTTAAAAGGGGAAAGGCAGGGACTAAAGTCACACCACCTCCCTCCATGATCCCTCAGTGCATTTGGAGAAGGTCACTTCCCACACTCCTTCAAGAATCAGCAGATTCATCCCTGCCCGCCTCCTCCCTCTGAAGGAGCATCGACGATGTTGCACTTAATGTTACAGTCGTACAGTCATGTAATTGCTTTGGGATCTGGCACTTCGTGCACCTCCAGTCACTGAAACACGTTAAAAGAATTAAGTGCAGAATGCTGAAGCTCCATCGTTCCAATTATATTTCAGTGCTATCACGTGATGTACTAAAATCCAACACAATACTTAAAAAATGAAAAGCAACATCCTCTCCCTCACTTCTAATTTTCCAGTTTAGCAGTCCTCCTAAGAACAGGTTAAAGAAAAAAAGAAAAGCCCAAGACTAGTGAACAAAATCACCTGCTTTCCATATGGTTTGTAAACAGAATACATTTTCGTTGGACCTGATTGCTTTTCTAAGAAAAAAAAAATCTTGTACAGGTAAAAACCATCCAGTAGGGAGGGGTTTCTGAGCCCACCCCTCCCAGGTAAAGGATCTGAGGAGGAGCAGCACAGAAGGATCCAAAAGTGCGCAAGGGAGGTTAAAATTGACTGTGTTTGGTAGGAATATTTGAAAACAAAATGCTTTGCAGCTCTCTCGAGTCTGAAGCTCACAGAAACTAAATGAGCTTGCCA
>NW_016690305.1:1107071-1136614 GCF_001604755.1 Lepidothrix coronata
CTTAAGAGTCCCTTCCAACCCAAACCATTTTGGGATTCCATGATATGAAATGATCAGTGGAAGAGAAGTGGAGCATTCCCATGGAACAGGTCTGTGCTGGTCTCTAATTTAATGTAAATCTTGGGGAATTATGAGTGTGCTGGTTTAAAGGTAAACCGGCAGGAGAAATGAACCCAACTCAAAAGAGATTATGTCAGAGTTACAATTTAATAAAAATCATACAATAAATACAATTATGTGGACAAACAATTGGTTTTAACCCACAAAACCCAGATGTATAACCCAGCACCCTGGGGCACGAACAGAGTGGTGTTCGTTGGCCCCCCGTGCAGAGCCCCACGTGGTCCCCCTGAGTCTAAAGTAAAAGGAAAACCTTTTGGTGAGAGTGCTGGTCACAGTCCGGTCGAGGGTGGCAACTGCAGTCCCGTTGAGGGTGGTGGTCGCAGTCCAGTCGAGGTTCTGGTCCTCCTCTGGATCCCACAAGTGGGCCCAGAAGTCACAAGACCCCAAGATTATATACACTCAGGTTCGAGTGGGAATGCCCAGTGCCTCCCCCAGGGCGGGGAGTTCCACAGTGGGTGATTGTGAGTCATGAGATATTTTTGGAATCCTTGGTGGCCCATTAGCAGACATGACCCCTCAGGCTGGGTGTGGAGATGCTTAATGACTCCCCGGAGGGGAGTTATCACACCTGAGTCATTGGTGTGAGGATAGGAACATCCTCCTATCTCACAGGCTTCACGAGGAAAAGAATGTTTTTAACTGATGGAAATTATATTCCAGGAGCTTCATCTCCTGGAGATTCCCTGTGGAGCTGATCTGCTCTCCTGTGCCTCCTACTCTCAGTTCCCGCCCAGCCGGAGCCAACTGTGCAACAGACACGAGCACTTACACCCTGGATAGGGAATGGGTGACTGGATTGTGCAGAATTCACCTAAAGAGTAAAAAAAAAAGGGATTATGGGAGTATCTGGGAACCTGCTGGAAGTAGAGAAGCACAACCCCACGTTTTCACACTGTGGGTGGAGTCGTGGAATCTAAACCAGCACAAACCGCTACTCCAAAATGAACCGTGAGAATACAGAGCCAAATAAGGGGCACTGTCACTATGGAGAGGCAAAAGAAGTTGTTTGGGACTTGGATTATCCCCTTGGGTCATGCTGGTTGCTGTAATGTATAGAATTCCACACATTTGACTGCCAAAATTTCCCAACCCAGGAGCTTTCACTGACACAGAAGCACAAAGATTGTTCTCTGCGGGTTTCAGTATCAGCTTTGCTGGTTTAGATGAATTCTACCTATAGCCCGGAACTCCATGATGAATTCCTGCTGGAATAGCCTCACAGCACCTCATGGAGCCCGTATATTCCCATGCAGAGCTGCCGATCTAACACCAGGTTTGTCAGGAACCATGCAAGGTTCCAAGGAAACTCAGCAGCACTGGGACAAGGACAGGTTTATATTCCATAGAATTTGCTATTTATAACCTTGTCCCCCAGCCCCACTGATGTCCCTGTGGGTAACTTTACTGAGTTCCCTGGAATTCAGCCAATTTCCCCCCCTCCCAAGGTTGGGCTCCAGGGATGTGTTCGCCCAGGAGAAGGGGGTGGCCGGACACGCTCCCGGCCTGTGGTGAGGCAGCACCTGAGCACAGGTGAGGACGTCTCTCTGTGCAGGAAGGCAGTTTCATTTCAGAGCCTCAGGAGTGGCCTCTGGAAGTTCATTTCCCTGAGGAAAGGGATGCACACACCTGCCTTCAGGGCATCTCAGGTCTGGCCCACCTGTTAAAGCTTTCCATGGGTTCTGCAGTTCTGGTTTGGAAAAACTCCAAACTTAATACAAATGAAACTTCTTCCAACTAAAACCTTTTATTTTAAGGTATTTCTGGGGGCTATTGGTTGGGATTTAATTTCTGTGATGGAAGATTCCCTTGGCTTTAATGCTGATGATGGATGATGTTCTCAGGCTGGAAGGGCAGAGATTTGGGGTGGGCAGGAACACACATGGGGTTGTGTGGCAGCTCTGGGAGGTTGGCACTGGGAATTGCTGTCTGTGCTCCTCTGCAAACACAATGTGCCAACATTCTCTAGTGCCAGCTGGTTTCTTCGGGTATTTTTGGGGTGTTGGGGTCCATCTGGGGTGAAGCATCTCATGGCGCCTCTTCAGAGCAGCCCATGGTGGAGGCACTGCAGGCAGACCTTTATCCATGCCCATCCGAGAGCTGCCCAGGCATCCCAGTGCCCATCACTGGGTTCCCATCCCTGGGATGTGTGTTTTGCAGACAAGCCCTGCCTGGGAGACAAGTCAGTCTCTGCCAGACTGGTAAGAGAAAGATGGTATTTGAGATCGATACAGCTGACAGTAGCCCCACTGGACACAGGGGGCGAGAGGAAGGATTGGCTGTGCTGATGGCCCAGTGGCTGGGAGGTGGCTTGAGCCCTAGTGCTGCCATGTGCCGTGCTCCTCCCAGCACCCTTGGAAACACCTGGAGTCTCCTTTGCACATCCAATCCCAGTAATCTGTGCTTCTCTCTAAAGGAGAACTGCAGGCGTAAAGACATGACATGATGGCACTCAGAAACCATTATGACGGGAGAGAATAGGGATGCAGAGAATGACTAAGAGCTTGTCTGTTGCTGTTGCCCTCAGCCAAATCTGTTGAGTTGCTGGTTACTTATTATCTATTACTCTTTCCTCAGCCAAAAGTTAAACTAAAATAAACCCCTCCAACTCAATTCTTCACGCTGATTTAAGTAAGTAATAAACCCATCAAATGCTAATTTAACCTGTACAATTCTAAATATTTACTGCAGGGCTGAAAAATGAGATGTTTGGACGCCGAGAAACACAGAGAGCACAGATTTCCATCATCAGTCCCAAGCTGCAACAATATATGTAGCAATGGTGAGTCACATCATAGCAGGCTACCTCATAAGACGAAAACAACGCTTGAAATTGCTTTTGGGCAGAAGCTCCCCATCCCATTTGGTGGATCACCTTAGCATTGATACAGTATGTCACAGAACATCTGATCACAGGCAAGAAGGGCTTAGATGTTTCGAAAAACGTCGCACTTGGAGGTGTCCCTCATAGGGAACGCGATCCCTCATCCTTCGGCAGCAACGGCTGCCATCACCACTTTGTAGGAGCCTTCCAGAGGTGCCTTCTGCTGCCCTGAGGGTAAAACTCCCCCTGCGGGGATGCGCGGGGAGCGCTCCAGCCTGTCCGGCGGGCTGGGAGCGCGGCTGCTTTGATCGCAGGAACAAAAAGTCACCTCAGGGAGGTGTGTCAGACATAACCGCACACCAGGTAGCGGCTCGGCCAGCGTCGCCCCTCTCCGGGACAGGCTCGCAGTAGCCGCTCTCTGCTCACTGCCCGGTGGGGCGAAGCGGCTCCGGCGGCGGGGCGGGAGCAGGGGCAAGCGGCGTGCCCCGGCTGCGCCCCCCCCCCGCTCCGCCGCCTCTTTATTCCGTATTTTTTTCCCTTTATAGGAAAAGCATGCGCGGGCCCGGGCGGGCTGCCCTGAGTCACCGCGGGCCGCGGCGCCCGCCCACGCCTCAGGAGCCCGGGCCGGGGCGGGGTTAGCGCTGCCCGCCGGGGCCGCAGCGGCCGAGCCGAAGAGGGGTCCCAGCCCGCGGCCCCTCAGCCCCGCAGCCATGACGGGCAGGTAAGGCCGGGCAGGGGGGAGCCCCGGGGAGCCCCTGGGCAGGCGGGGAAGGGTCGGGAGCAGCTCCTGCTCGCCCTGGGTAACGCCGTGGTGCGTCCGGCGGGGAGGGCGAGGGGGAGGACGCTTCGCTGCCGTGAGGCTCGGGCGGAGCGGGGCCCGCAGGGCTGCCCTGCTGTGCCTCACCCGGCTGTCCGGGGACACGGCGGGGGGCGGTGGGAGGACCGGCAGCAGAGCTGGGAGGCAGCAGCCGGAGGTGCGAGCGGTGCCCGCCCAGCAGCCCGGTCTGTGCGGCCGCATGGCGGGACCGGGGCTCGCGGCACCGCGGCCCCCACAGACCCGTCCACACGCAGCCCCTCTGCCCACACAGGCACTCGCTTCTCCTTCGAGCTGCCCTCGGGGTTAACGTGTTCCAAGAGCTGTTTAACTCCGGAGCTTGATTCTCCACCTGTGCTGTCTGATAGTGGAGAACTCTGTAAAGTCACCTAATTGATGGATATAAATGAGGAAAACAGCAGGAAAAGCATTTACTAGTATTTTGCGAGGGTTTGCACAAGTGCTTTAGTGTCCCTTTGTTCTCCCATCTGTCAAATAAAATCCAGACGTTACAAAGCAGTTTGTGAAAATAAGCTTGCTTTTGTTAAATGTCTTGGAGATGAGAAGCATGAAAAAGTAATACTAAAATTAGTAGGGTGCCCTTTTCAGGACACTCGTCCTCCCGAATCTTACTGTCATTATTGTAATCCTGAAGCATTGTTCTTCATGACTAGGAATACTGAAATGGATCCACAGTAGTTTGTGTATAAGTATTCACTTTTCTTTTGTGTGATGTGTTGATGTTTGTATTATGCATCTTATGATAAGTTGATAATTCCCGATTGGTAGGTTGTTGGGTATGAAAACATGCTGAATAATTCTATATGCTTATCTGTGATTTAGGTGGGTGTTAATTTTTGCTCTCTGTGATGACAAATTGGTGCTGTTGGGTGATTGTACATCGTCAAAACACTTCTGGTTTTTGCCTCTTGTCTTTAATGGTTCCTTTTTTTCTTTTTCTGACGTGTGAAATAGATTTGTATTTACAAGCTTACATTCATTTCCTTACAACTTGAGGCAGACTCAAGAGTCTTAAATGTTCACAAGTCGTGGGTACCTATCCAGCTTCTAAATGGAGACAGAAAGAGAGGACCTGGGAAGAACTGTGGCTGTATGAACCCAGCTGATTTTATTTTTACAGAACCGTGGTGTCGTACTGTTTAGAATGACAGGTTTTACCTCAGGTGAAATCACTCAGCTGAGGAGGACAGTGGGAAATGCTGGGCAGTAATCCCTGTCTTCTCTCCATGCTTCCTCTGAAACCTGCCTGTAAAAATGCAACACCATTCAGTGAGAAGGTCTGACATGAAGCTGTGTGAGGCTGAGTGGGGAGTTCCAAGGTTGAGACACTGCAGAGTGTGCAGTTCAAAGCAATGCAGGATTTCTCTCTCCTTTTCCTTGGGTGTATTTAGAGGGTTGTTAAAATGAGCAGGCTTGGCTTTAGCTTGTGAAAAGTGAAGGCGAGTGTTATTTAACGTTTTCAGAAATGTTTGTCCTGGGAAGTTTGTCAGCTATGAACATTTCTAAAGTTCTGTCTGCTGTTGTTCCCAGGACAGAACAATTAACTGTTCTGTCCAAGATGTTTGTCACAGCTGTTTCCCTGTTAATGGTATCATCCATTTTGGGTGGCAGCTTCCCAGCAAAATGAGACCTGTATGGCAGGAGCACCCCCACAGTGTGGGAACCTTCCCCAGCCAGGAACAGGATATAAATGGTCTTGAAACTTGACAGAGGGAAGGGAATGACTGATGTTTCACAGTGTGTTAAAGTGAGCAAGACTGGAAAACACGAGGTGTTCAAACAATATTCTTTTTCATTTCACCTTTCTTGTCAAGTAAAAATACAAAAGGACTCTCTTCTAGATGCTCTGATTACTGATGCATTAATGGTAATTAAAATAAATGAAAAACAACTCAATTTTCGTTGTGTTCTGTCCCATTCAGCTGCAGAGGAAATTTAAATAGATGCAGTAATTTGATTTATTGATTTTTAGCATTAGGGAAAAATATAACTCCAGGGGGAAAAAAAAAAGATGTGCACTCCTGTGTATTCATAGTAGAAAATTATTAAAATTAGGTGACTATTTAGCAAATGAAATTCAAATCTTACATATATTACGAGTTAGACTGTTAGAGTGTGAGGACTGTGTTCTGTCAGAGAAAAGTGATAACTAGGTAATTGGAATTTGCAAATAGTAACTGTGACTGCCAGGTCTGGGTTAGGCTATTAGTGGAGTAGAGGAGGAGAACCACCTCCCTCAACCTGCTGGTCACACATTGTGGTTTTATGACTTTACATGTTGTTTAACTACATTTGGAAATAAACTCTGTATAGGAGATGGCACGTTAGATGTAAAACCAGTTTGTTTCTAAGCGGCCTTTCTGTGTTTTGCAGTGTTGAGAAATACAATTGGTGTGATTTTTGGTGCCTTTAGAAGTTTACCGTGGTCCTTCCTTACTCATAAATAAGGGAAGACTGCTTCTAGAATTTCTATTTGATGTATTTGGTCCATCTGTTCATTTTGACTTTTGCATTTTTGAGGATTGTTGGAGTTTGGGGTGGGGTTGGTTCTTTTTCTTTGTTTGTTGTTTTTTTGTTTGGTTTTTTTTTTCATTTAATAGTTCGGGGTTTTTTCTTTGTCTTTGTGATGGATTTGTTCCTAAGGAAGACCATCTGTGAATAACCAGTGAGCAAAACATTGTCCAATGCCCAAAGTAGAAACTAAACCAGAATGGAAGAGAGTTTCTTTTAAGACTTTGCTGCTGTGGTGTTGATTAGAAAACACAAAAGTAAAATATGCCTGGGCCGTTGTATTGCCTTTAGAAATTAATACAAAGCTCAAGAAAAACATTTTTCCTAAATGCACGTCTCAGAGCATAATTATTTTTGTAAGAAACTTTTATTATCACTATACTTGGTTAAATTGGGATATGGATACGCCTATGTACTTCCTGTAGTCAACAAAAGAAGAGCAGCTGCATTGACAGATACACTTATTGATTGTTCCTAATCCAGTGGAGGTAAGAAATAAGGGTATATTATTTTTAATTAGGCTAGCTGACTAGATGCTTTTTGAGTAGAGAGCTGCTGCTGCTGTGCATGTGCTCCATTTCATGAAACAGTTGCAAGTAAAAGTGTTTAGAAGAGGAGGAGGGAGTATAATGGGTGGTAAAACTAAGAAAGGTTCTTGGTGCTGAGTAGAAAGTACCTGCATCAAATAGAAGATGTCTCATCTCTCTGAGTTAGAAGCAGCCATTTCTGCTCTTCTGGGTTGAAAATGTGGTTTTAATCTTGTCTTTCCGTCTAAATCTGCTCTCTGTGGCTCTCTAGATAGATTTTATCTTGTTGGAAAGTCCTTAGTCTGTTCTGAGGCCATAGAGGTGCTTCTCCAAGGAGGAACCACTTGTTAATGCCTGAAAGAAGTCTAGCTGCATTTTTCTCTGCTTTGGCCCAGAGAGTAACCACGTGTAAGATTTTGTCATCAGTCTAGTCTCTTAAAACCGATCTGCCAAGAGGGAGAGAAAAACAAACCTGTGCCTTTTCACTCTTTATGTATGAGGTGGCAAGAGAGAAGCGTGGGAGTGAGGTTGTGCTGAGGGATGGGAAGACAGGATATTTATTGTTGTGATGGGGTTTTTTCTCTAATCCCCTCATCTTCCCTCTTGAAGAAGAGTCATACTTCCTGTGGAAGAATGGTCATTTGAAGACCACTAAAATCATGTCATATGAGTCAGAACAGTAAAAGTTTAGGTGTTTGAGAGAGAAAGAGGTTTTTAGCCAGATTGCTGAAGGTTAAGGGAGATTAATGTTGTGGTGATTTAATAAAAAGTAAAAAGGTGATTTAATTTTACATTTTAAAAGCGGTTTATTGCTCTAAAATTTAAAAGCTCAGCCTAACACCCAGTATGGAGGACATTTTTCTTCTGTTCCATTTACATCATAAAATAGAAATGGATAAACCACACTTACAATCTGAAAGAAATTATAGTGGCAGATTCCTGTCAGGTCAGGAGCTGAAACTCCCAGTGACATGTAGGGTGAATTATAGATTCTGAGGTTGCTAATTTGTGGTTTCGAAAGTATGTTGTTCTTTATTTGTGCCTGTTCTGCTGGGCAGAACCCTTCTGTTTCTCTTTTTTGTCAGAAGGGATATCTGCTGGTTAATATTGATTTAGAACTCGTGAAGTCATCACTCCTGTCTTTTTTTTCCTCTGTAGCTTGCCAAGCCATAGTCATGCTATGTATTTCATGCTCATGCTACAAAAATCCTTTTTTTTTTTTTACAATTTACTAAAAAGGAATTTGTTGGTAATGACTCTTAAGATGTTTTTTCATGGTGATGCTGAACAAATTACACTGACTCCATTGCTCACGTCCTCCACTCCTTTCCCTTTATTCTCTCAAAAACTGACTTCTGTGTTCTCAGGTTTTACTCTTCCCAATCCCTACACCAGGCCCGAGGTGTCTGTGCAGTGTGATCCTCTTTCTCTCTTGCAGTGGTGGGTGGACAGGGGGAGTGCTAGAAAGGGTGAGCTCCTGTTTGAAGGCCCTGTTCAGTTCCCAGCAGAGAGCTCTGGGGGCTGGAATGCCGAGTATGTTCCTTCTCCCTGCTTCCTGACGTCTGTTACACGCCACTTCTGCTGGCTACAGCGTGTCCGGAGAGCAGAAGCCTTCATGACTTTGTTTTTGGAATATGTTTTATCCAAATGGAAGGAACAGTTCAGTTGTTTACAGTACTGGTAGGACACTGTGTGGTGCAGCAGCCTGCAGGAAGTACTTGGAGATGCCTGGG
Organism: Lepidothrix coronata; assembly: GCF_001604755.1. Taxonomy (NCBI): domain Eukaryota; kingdom Metazoa; phylum Chordata; class Aves; order Passeriformes; family Pipridae; genus Lepidothrix; species Lepidothrix coronata. Next base: position 1,115,622 of record NW_016690305.1, read on the forward strand.
TCAGTAAACTAAAGTGTTCGCTGGCAAGAGCTCTGGTAATCTGCTTTGCTTTGCTGCATTTCTCTGTGATTTGATCAGAAAATTTTCTTGAATTAAGTGTCTTAATTATGTGAAGACACGAGATTTTTTATTTTTTAACCTCACTTATTGCATTTATACAGATCCATTCTGCCAGGCTAACAGAGTGAGGTGCTGATGTAGACCTTGGTGTGCTGCATTAAATAAGTAATACACGGAAGGTGGAATACAGGAAAGAAGTTGTCCGATCCTTGAGGCTGTGGCAGAACGGGAGACAGGCTGTAAGAAATAATGCTTGAGCAGGGGTCTGTGCATCCTGCTTTCGCTCTTCTAAAATTTAAAGGCAACTCCCCCAAAGGAAGGTGACTCACTGAGTGTCGATGTCGCTGGTGTTGGCTCCAGCTGTCTCTGCATTCCCCTGGACAGTGGCCCTGGGTGCCATGGCTGGCCTGAGGCTCCGGGGGTTGGCATCCTCCAAACTCTACCAGCGCCGGCAGGATCGGCTCAGCGGCACCGGGTCGCTGCTGAGCAGCAGGACACACCCAGCAGCTGGGACCTGGGGGTATGTCTCTGAGATGGAGGGAATGGTGTTGCTGCAGCATTTTCCAGGATTTCACAGGCGTTTGGTTCTGGTGGTAGGGGTTTTTTTTGTTTAAAGTGGGAGTTGTCTGCACACAACCAGAGGGGACGAGGTTTATTTTGGTTTCCAAGTAGATTATGAAGGAAAGGACTTTCAGTTTTTAACAATAACAGGAAAACAACAATGGAGAACCTTTCCCGTTTCTAGCTCTGTGCTAGACTGTTCAGAACCAGCATTAGTGCTGGTGTTGTTAATGGTGAAGTATTTGGGCACCATGGGAATAAAAAAAAATGGTGAAATGCAGTAATTTTTCAAAATGTCAATAAAATTCTATTGTTCCTTGTTTTTTAGGATTCAGTAGTCCATTTTTTCACCTATAATGTTAATAGAAAGCCTGTTGATTTTAGTTTTTGTAATTGTAAATAACTCCAATCCAGCAGAAACTGGATCAGAAGAAAACAATCCAGAAGTTTCAAGTGTAGCTGCTTCATGAGATTGTTTAGAACATGTCAACCAGAGCTCCTTAAATCTGTCCAGACAATTCCATTGCTTGAGTTGATCATTACTTTTCCTATGCTTCACATTAAAATTTTACTTCACTTCTGAGTTTTCATTAGTGAATTTTGTGCAGGAGATAAATTAAAAGGAGTTAAATAGAACTTAGTTTCTTGCATTTCGGGAGAACTGTGGGCTGCAGCAGCAACATGGGATCTGAAGGCTGTGTTGCTGGGGAGAGCACTGAGCATGCAGGAGAGATCTTCTTTTATTAGTAGTCAGGAGTTCCAATTTTCAGCCTTTTCTTAGCAGGAAATAGACCTGATGCTTGCCTGGATTCAAGGAATTGGTTTGGCCTCTCAATTTGAACTGTGGATCCCTTACTAGAACCCGACTTTTCCTGCTATTTTCCTTTTAGCCAGTAGCTACTGGTCAGTTGATAAATTTTCACTTTTCACTGCACAAAGTTGTGGGGGTGAATCTATGAGAATTCAGCAAGGAGGGAAGTGAGAAGGTAGTGAAGGAACTGGTGATGCCATCAAATGGAGAGGATGCTGTTCAGGAAGAGTGAGAAGCATGGAAGGGACCTGTGAGAGAAAAGAAAACAAGCACTGAAAAAGCATATGTACAGTGAATTGAGTACATTTTTCACATCATTGTTCTTAAAGCAAGGAGAGCACAAAGCCAACATGTTTTGGTTTTACTCAGCAGGTGACAGTGCTGAAGGTTATAATCCATTTGAGAAATTTGTCTCCTGTCTTGTAGGATTTTATCCACGGTTTTTGAGCTACTGATAATTTTTTCTTCTCCTTCCTGATGGGTCCTGATAGTTTATGACCTTTCTTCAGGCAGATAAGAGGAATCCAAAAGTACTGCTGCTAGGTGGTGCTAATTGATGAACACAATGGGAATGATTTGTGTTATCAGTGCTGGTAAACAAACATCACATTTAAGCTCCTTTGAGAGAAGGAAAGTGAAGAAGAGAAAGATTAAATGTGTGTTAGGAGTTATTTATCAAATAGACATTCTGAGTGAAGTGGTACATACCTGATAATTAAAGAGTGGGTTTCCTGTGTAAGAGTTATAATTTATTTAAAACCTGCACATTTCTTTTTGTTGTTGATGTTTGCCTGGGCTGAGTGAACACTGCTAAATGTGTTTTTTTAAGTGATTGGTCATGATTTACTGGCAATAAGTATTGCTTTGTGTTGAGAGGAACCTCCAGGTACCCATGGCATGGGATTTTTTAATGTGTGAGTATCATCAGACTTTGCTGCTGCTGGTCTCAAAGATCTGCCTGACAGCGGCTTCCCAAGCATGGACATTGTACTCTGGTCTCAGCTGACATATATGGAATCTTTTTTAACCCCCTGGCTTCTACTAACAGCAAATTGCTGTTGCTGGTAGGCCAAGGAGAGATTGGGGTTTTTTCCATATTATGACCATAAGTTGCATTTGTATATTTTTCTTAACTTTGGTTATCCCTGTGTTCTAAATAAGAACAAAAAAACGTTCATTTCATTGAGAGTTTGAGGGCTGCATGTTCAAGGAAGATATACTGAGATAAACACTATTAATTTCTTATTTAGCCAATGCAAAAATACTTAATCAGAATGAACTGAAAATTTGATGCAAGCAGAAGGAGGAATGCTGAAAATGTTAAGCTATGCACATAGTTCAACAAATGCACAACAAATCATACATTGAACAAATGGGAATTTTTTTTCTAACACTTTATGACAAGTTTAATAATGAAGAAGTTAATTCAGTTTGGGAATGTTGTCCAGGTAGAAGTCAATTGCAGCAAAGCGATTTTGGAATGGTAAGGGTGGTTGAGGGCTGGTTTTCAGCACAAGTTCATGAACTGATACCCTTCCTCTTTCTTTTGTCTTTGCATTAGTCATTGTCTGTGAAATTAATCATGAAGTCTGGTGTTGTCCCAGCAGATTTTCTCTTTGTCAACACTGAGGACTCGAAGCCACAGATTCTCAGCCGTACTGTGGGGGTGGGAAGAACCCCCTCAGCTGGAGTGCTCTGATGTTTACCTTGGCTGCTGACATCTGTCATGTGTGCAAGTGGTGATAGCTCTTTTGGTTTTGACTCTTCACTGTCCTACCCGTGTGTGCCTGCACAATGGAAATGACCATGTCAATGTGATCATATTTGGATATTTTCTATATACACTTGTTTCTACTGGTAAACCAGAATGAGCAGAGAATACTTTTATAGGGCTCCCCAGCACAGTTACAGTGCCTGTCTGCTGAGGTTTGGGTAATGCCTTGGGTTCTTGTATCTCAAATTATTGTCTTTCTTTCTTTTTGTAGTATCTGTAAGATTTTGGGTCGTCTGTATTAAAGCGATTCTTTATCAGCATTGTGATGAAGGAGAACTCTATTTGACACTAAAACCAAAAAGCTTTGGAAACCAATTAAAGAAAACTGATTTTTATTTTTTTTTTTTTTTTTGCTGGGCTTTTCTGACAGAAGCACTCCTTGCTTCTGCAGTTCCTTTCTTGAACCTGGCAAAGTCTGAGACTGTTCATCTCTTTTGCTTGTCCAGTTTTGGTTCATTTTGTCTTGCAGCCACATTTAAGATAATGAATTCTACTAATGCACAGGCTGGAGCTTCTCTTCTACTTTCTTAGCAATGCAATTTTTAGATTTGCTTCTTTTTCCTCTGTCTGTCACCAGTGCTAGATCCCTGTGAACAAATATTTTAAAAAGGAGGTAATTTTGACTTCAATGATAGAAGGTAAAATGCTTTCAAATATTCCTGTAGTGCCTGTACCTGTGGCACAGAATGGGTCTCCTAATTAATGTCCACTTGTAAGTAAGGAATTGTTGTTTTTCTTTTTTTTTCTTTCCACTCGAGAGCAGTTTGTAGTAAATACTTCTGAGAAATCAAAGCATGAGAAACCTAGTTATAATGGTAAAAAGCTAATTTCTGTAAATTACGTGCTTTGACAAAGATTTTTAAAGATGCAGCACATAATGGTGAAAGATTGCAAAAGGCATTGTTTGAGAACTGGTATTTTTTGAGCTTGTGCAGGACAGGATAACTTCAGGATGTTGATCTCATCATGTTTTAATAGCCTTTCCTGTCTTTGTGTCACTGGCTTATTGTTAAAACAGAGGAAGATTCTTTATTTTACTGAATAGCAAAAAATCAGTGAGCAAACAGAAGAGAAGCAGCACTCTGTATTGGGGACTGTCCTTTGTGATTTAGCTCTAAGTATCTCATGATTGACACAGCAAGTCAAACTTTAGTGGTCACTCCTGGTACACCACCGTCCAAAGGGTGGTTTATGTGTTGCCCTTCCCCTCCCCATGCTGCTGGCAGCAGTGTTTTTGCAGCAGTGTAGTAAACTGAATCATAAAACTGCTCTGAATCAGCACTGTGCTCCCTCTTCCTTCCAGCCTTGGTTAATTTTAACCAATTTTAAGCTGACTAAATGCTTTGTTTTGCCCAAGGAAGAGGACACACAGGGGTGTGTACTTGAGAGAAATTAAGCAACTGGCAAATGTTAAAGTAAAACTTCTGAATAAATGCCAAGACAAGGGCAAAGCTGAACTGGCAGATTTTATCTTGAGTGTAAAACAATAAAGCATCTTAAGGGATGCAAACTTAGGAGTGGAAAGAGAGCAGGGAGGTAAAACTTGAGCTGTGACTGTCAAAGAGCCGCAGCTGCTGGTTTGTATTGCAGGAGACACGTTGATCAGGAGCTGATGTGTGATTTAGTTGACTCCCATTAGTTTGGCTCTTCCCAACAAATTTTAGTTTGGTTTTAGCTGCAGCAGAGAACTGTGTTATTTTGTGTACTGATTTTTTTATTTTAAGTTTTCCTGGACTGATAGTTTCTTTTGTGTGAGTAACAAGTCACACTCATTAGCTCATTTGCATGGACAGCTCGGACTGCATCACAATCACCTTCCTTCTGCCTTTGAGGAAATCTTGTCAGCATCAACAGCAGCATCCTGAGGGAGTTCCTGTTCTTGCCAACACAGACTTGTGTGGGAAATGTCTCCTGGAACAAGTCTGTTCCCTGGTCTGGGGTGTGCACTGGCCCCGCTGTGCTGTGTCCCACACAGGAATGTGGCAGCGAAGGCCGGAGGCTGCGATTGTTGTGAGCTGCCCTTGTGGAGGTGGCAGCTCTGGTCTTGCAGAGTTCACCCCTCGAGTTGGTAGTGGCACTGATGGGTCCCTTTGGAGAAAGGAAAAAGAAAGAAAGAAAACCAGGATTTTTAAAAATGTTGGTTTCGTGTCAATAAAGCAAAAACCCACCAAACACAACCTTAGATGGTGCTTTGTTGTTAATATGTAGCGTGTAATACTTGCTGGCTTGCCTGGTTTTCTTGCCAGTTTTTCCACTATGTTGACATGAGTCTTCCTTAATCATGGCTGCTGGCTAGCTCAAGTCTTGGAATTCTGGAATCAAATTTTTCAAGAGGGAAAAAATACTTGATGGGAAGATTATATTTTCAAGTCCTGCCACATGTTTACGTGGTGTAACTGAGAGAGCGGTGACTGTAAACCAAGCTGATTAAGTCTCTCAGCTTTGCTGCAAACACTTGGTGTTTTTGTGCTGACCTATTCCTTTGGTACTGTGTCAGGATAAAAATGTCTTTTTAACCTGTGATCTCTAGTTTATGAAATTACAGAATTTCCTGCTAGTCCATAATTCCGCTCCATGTCTGTTTTTAAAAACTCCTTCATATTGCAATAAGGAAACAAGCTATAACAAATTTCTGCTAAATTGATGCTCCATTCTTGAAATTATTACAGTCTCCCGTGGTTTTTGCCTCTCTTGGAATTGAAGCAGTAGAAAGAAAGTCTCCTTTAACTGAGCAGTCGCTCCAGGTCACAGTGCTGGATGTTTGTGCAGGCTGCAGATGGGAGACACTTGGCTCAGCTGAGCCAGCTGGTGTGCAGGGCTGGCTTTGTTGCCTCAGGGGTATGAGGCTGCTGCCTGCTCAGTCCAGTTGTGCTCGCAGTACAGAGCCCTGGAATACAGACAGTGGTGTGTTTTGAGGGGGGGACCAGAGGAAAGAGGATCTTCTGCTACTGGAACGTGCTTTTTGAGTTACTGTTCTCCATGAAAAGGTGTATGCTACAACCCAGTAGCATACTAGGTTGTAGAATAACACTAACAATGAAAATTCAGTTCAGAATACCTTTGAATGTAAAAAGAAAGAAAAAATCTTTTAAACTGAACCATCTTTCATTTTATGCTTACGTCACGTACTTCAGGAAAAGTACTATACAAATAGTTCAGAGATTTTTAACATGCTGGAAAATTTTTATATTCCTATCTATAAAACTTCAGTCTTTCCAATCATTCATTTCAAAAGGTGCCCAGAAGGCATAAAATAGTTTTTCTGTATCTAAAAGTGCAACAATATTGAATTTTTATGTTATTGGATATGGCCTGGTGGTTAAAAGAAAGATTGCATTGCAGCAAGAAACTGAGACTTGTCTTATAATTTTTCCCTCTCCGTTTGGACATGTGATACATGATTTTAAAACTGCATTAACTTAGATTAGCATGATGGCAAGCATGAAAATTTTGTGAAAGAGGTTAGGGCCGTTCCATATTTTAGGGGAGATAGAGGAAATGTTCGCTGTGTGTTTTGTGAGTGTGGCTTTGGGGGGTTTTTAGCCTCACTCTCTGAGCAAATGAAGCTGATGTTTTGGGCAGGCCATCCAGAGGTACTTCTCTCTTCCCATACTTTTGTAACACTGGGAGAGTTTCAGTTAATTTGGCAGGAAGGCAGGGCATGTGGAGGGGAAAGTGCCCTGCTAATTCCTGCAGTGAAGGGGAGACTGCAGTGGGATGTCCGTGCTTAGTGCACATCAGAAAATCCTCCGAGGTGTACAGGCTGACCAGAAATCCAGAGAAGTCAGAATCGCTGGGTTTGCTGCTCTCCAAGCTGCTAGTTTATTTAAAATTGTGAATATTTGCTATGAGCTATTAGCAGGATGACATAGTGGGGTGAAAGACTGTTGAAGTACCCAGAAGTGTACGATAGATAAGTCCGCCAGATGACCACATCTGACACACGTGAGTTGCCAGAACGTTATTTCTGGCTGCTGTCAGTGATGAATCGACTCCCTTGATCTTTTCTGTTCACGTGAAGGGGAGTTTAAAGCGGCGGGAACATCCCGTTCGTAGGTGTTGGGGAAGCTTGGGTGCCGTGGTTGTACTCGCCTGACCGGCTGTGACATGGCTCACGTTCCCGCTCTCTGCCTTCGTTGCAGTAACATGTCTGATGCTCTGGCGAACGCGGTGTGTGAGCGCTGCCAGGCGCGGTTCAACCCCGCGGAGAGGATTGTCAACAGCAACGGGGAGCTCTACCACGAGAACTGCTTCGTCTGTGCTCAGTGCTTTCGGCAGTTCCCCGAGGGGCTCTTTTATGAGGTGAGTTCTCAGACTGGGTGGAGGACAAGAGAAATAGCTCTATTAAAGTGCGAGGAATTAGGTGGAAATTCTGGCAGATATAAGAATTTTCAGGCTTTCTTGCATGTTTAATGTCTTAGCCCTAAACCTCTGTTGCCATTTTTTTGAGGAGCTTCCAACTTAATTTCCCTTTTTTTCTTCTCATATGTTCCCTCAGTAGCAGCAAAAGCTGCTCTTTTGGATAAGAGACATTTCAGAAAGAAAACTAAACGTGTTTCTTAATCATCATAGAATCATAAAATGGTTTGGGTTGGAAGAGACCTTACAGACCATCTTGTTCCAACCTGCTGCCATGGGCAGGGACACCTTCCACTAGGCCAGGCTGTGCGAAGCCCCCTCCAACCTGACCTTAACATTTCATTAAAAATGAGTGAATTTTTGTCTTTATTCTTGGACATTTTGGACCAAACTTCTCCAGTTGGGCACCTGAAATAGATGAACCCATTTGAAAATTACGTTGACTTTTTTTTTACAGAATATGCATGAGCACATATTATGAATACACAGTATTTTAAACGGGCCGTATTTTTTTGGCACTAGTTTTAGCCTCGTGTAGTAGGAGTAGTTCTGAACTCTAAAGTAAAGCAAATTAAAGGCAACTATAGTAAAAGGACTTCAGGCTTCTTCAGGATTTTTACTGTCTTGTGGCAACATTACTGTTAATTTAACTGTTTGCTGTGCAAATCCACCACGAGACTGAAGTCCTATCTGGATATTACTTTAAGAAAAGCCTTTAGGAGTTGAAAAACAGGTGTGTGTGGGGGCTAAAACTGGAGAACTTGAGTGACTTTGACTAATTGGTCATTTCAATGGACAGTCATGCTGAACTGTCGAAATGTAGAAGTAGTTCAATTGTTCATGAGGGCTCCTTCTCTCTTGTTTTGTTTGCAGTTCGAAGGTCGGAAGTACTGTGAGCATGACTTTCAGATGCTGTTTGCTCCTTGCTGTGGGGAATGTGGTAAGATGTGGCACATGTCAACACCGTGGGGTAACAGCTACAGGGCTGTGCAAACCTTCCAGCATTGCTGTGACATCCAGCCCTGGGCTGGGGTTCTTGAGGTCATTTAAAGGAGCAGGAGCTCTGGATGGAAACAAAGCATGATAGCAGCAGTGATTTGGGGTATCCTGGTTGTAGGAGTAATTGGGTTTTCTTCGAAGTTAGACTGTTAATTGTACTTGTGAAATTGAAGTGAAAGGATTATGAAGGCAGTAGATTTTGATGCCTGTTTTCTGATGCATCTCAAGCTGCTGCTTTCCTTTTGCAGGTGAGTTCATTATTGGACGTGTTATCAAGGCAATGAACAACAACTGGCACCCAGAATGTTTCCGCTGTGAGCTCTGCGATGTAACCCTTGCTGATCTGGGCTTTGTGAAGAATGCTGGCAGGTAAGACAGAGAAGGAGCTTGGAAAGTTTTATCAGTGTGTTACTGATACAGCAGTGAGATGCTGAGAGTGGTCAGTTAGTTGTGCACAGAGGAAAAGCTTGAAAAGGTACAGGAGAAGCTTTAAGGAATAACCTTTTATATGGGAAATGGAATGAAGAACAGTGTTCTTCATCCAATGAAATATGTAGAAACTCAAATTTTAGTAGCTAGTGGATGGGTTCTGGAAAAGAAAGGGATTTGAGGCAGAAGGAAGGGATTTCAGGAAGAAAGCTGAATAGTACATGAGAAAAAGGAATTATGTGATCCCGGGCAGGCTATTTATCAAGTAAGCTGCTGAGCTGGAAATCAGGATATAGAAGAAGGCCAAGAGAATAACACGATGATCACAGCAGTCTGTTCAGCATGTGATTTCACTGGTCTTCAGAAATCATTCATTTTATATACAGAAATATAAAAATGAGTCATAGAGGTCAATTAATACATTTAATTAAAAAGTAAGAAATAAAAACACAAAAGAGAGCTTATACAAAAGCATTCCATGATAAGAAAATAAAACAATCCAGCAGTTAGCAGACAGTGCACAGTTCATAGTTTATTTTAGGCTTTCATATGTCATGAGCAAAGCCTAGTGGTTTATCCTAGAGTTTATATTTTCACTAGCTAAATGGTGAAGAAAGGAAGGAAAGGTTATATACTTGTATCCAGTCCAACAGGGAGTCCTCTCAACTCCCCTTCCATTCTGTATGCAACTGCTGTGCCTTTGTGCCAGTTGGAGCTGGGCATAATTGATTTTTCTTTGACACCTAAGCTTGTTAGAGTGGGCTGTTGGGATAGCACTTAAGATGTTTTGGGAAAACAGTTAGGATTGAAGCAGTTCAAGCAAGATAAAGTATGTTTGATTTCGTAATTTGTGGGCCAAGTCTACGGTGGTAAAGAGCTTATAAAAATGTATTTCACCTCTCATATGATTTCCTAAAATATTTATCTCCATAGCATTGAAGCAGTCTTCTAGTAAATATTATTGGAAACTCTTGCATTCTTTTTCACCCTTCTTGTTGTACCTGGTCTTCTCTAGTCTGCCTGTCAGTTCCAAGCATATTCTACATGATGCAGTTTGTATTAGTGAAAATAAAGATAATCCCTGCGTTATCCACAGGGAAGGAATAGTCTTGCTAGATAAGTCACAAAAAAGTTGTAAACCATTTTAAAGATGGGAGTCTCTTCTGGACCAAGTAGACTTCACTTCTTCAAGCACTTACTTTTCTTCACTTCTGCCATTTGGGTATTTTTACATATTTTTACAATTCAGTATGTAGCAAACATGAATGCTGTATTCCTAAACAACCCTTTTCCACTCCTCAGTTTGAGGGTTATCAGGATATTTGCAGGTTTTTGCATAAAAGAGACAGTGTATTAATATTGTCCACCCGCTGTCTGCAGCTTTGAGACAACGGCAGAGTGCAGATAGCGAAGGTAGTGAGAAGTTTTGTGCTCATCTCCAGCTCTGAATGCTGGGAAGAATTAAAAAAACCCACATTGTAAGACCTGTCTTAATTCCAGTCCAGGCTAGGTTCACTGCAGCATTTGGCAGCATTTGGTTCACTGCAGCTTTTTTTTCTTGTCACCATTTAGTACCAATTTTCTCTCTACTATGTATAAATGCTTTGAATTTGGAGACCTGGACAGGATGTGCTAGGGTGTTGTTTTCTCATCAGGCAGGTCTGTCTCAGGAGTGGATCTCTACTGCTGGCACAATATGAAATTTTAGAGAAGGCTGTATGCATTGTGCAGAAGAAGAGTCGTTACTGAGTGCTTTGGGATTAAGTTCTTTGAAAAAAAAAAAAAAAGGTCCATTTTCCTCTTTGTCCCCTTCCCTGTTCCTAAGTGCTCAACCCTCAGTTTCACATCTTGGAAATCAGTAGAAGTGTCCTTCTGTTTGCAGTTTCAGTAAGACAAGCAGATGTGATCTCTGTTGTCAGAGGAGTTCTTGCTAATTGCAGTCCCACAAAACCAACAGAACTTCCCTTCTCGGGCCGAGTTTGACTCTGTGTGGACTGTCTCACCAGCTATTTGTGCTCTCAGCTGCTTTTGGTGGAAGTGAGCGTCCTTAAGTCAAAGCAGTGACAAGAGTCACGTTCACAGTTCAGATTTAGCACTTAGTGAGCTTTCATTTGTCTTACCCTCGTACGTTTGAGGCAGCACTACAGTCTTTTTAATGCAGAACAGATTGCACAAAGCCTCGCGGAATTTCTCGGCTACGAAGAAATACATGACTGGGTCGAGGGCCCCGTTGAGGCTGGTGAGGCAGGAGGTGACACGGTTGCTGAGGGCCAGGACACGCTGTGTCTCACAGGAGGTTTTGGTGCCGTTGTAATGGAGAATGTAAATGTAGCGATTGACGTGATAAGGTACAAAGCAAATCAGAAAGATCATCAGGACCATGATGATCATTTTGACAGCTTTTTCCTTCAGGTGTTTCTCAACCCTGTTCCCACTCTTCAGGCTTCGGATGATGAGTAAGTAGCAAGTCACTGTGGTGACAAAGGGGAAGGTGAATGCCACTGCCAAGGACACGAGGGCGTGGCGTGAGGCCTTTTCTCTGTAGAGCTGCAGGCAGACGGTTGTGTTTTCCATCTGGACTGTCTGCACACTGAGCAGCAGAGGTGCCATTGCCACCCCAACAATGACCCACAGAAAGGCACATGCCACGTGGGCATACCGGGACCTGCGGAGCTTGATGGACTTGACGGGGTGCACAATGGCCAGGAAACGGTCAATGCTGATGCACATGAGGAAGTAGATGCTGGCATACATGTTGAGGTAAAAAAGGAAGCCGGTGAGTCTGCAGGGGATCTCACCAAATGGCCAGTGGTTACCAGAAAAATGGTACACCAGCCGGGTGGGAAGTACCAGCACAAAGGACAGGTCGGCCACAGCAAGATGCATCAGGAAGATGTTGGCGGGTGTGCCTGACTTTTGGTCCCGAATGAAGAGCCAAAGAGCCAGGGCATTGCCAGCAAAAGCCAGGATGAAGTCCAGGAAGTAGAAAGTGGCAAAAAGGATGTTCTCCATGTGTGTCTCTTTGCCACATTGCTCTAACGTTTCCAAAGCAAAATTTGATTGATTTGAGCAATTGAAGAGTGGGCTTGAATCTGCTGGGCCATTCATTTTTCCCCACAGTTTTGAAGGAAAAAACCCACCCTAAACCTGAAAGAATTAAGACAGTATATTACAAAAGAGCCTGGGTTTGTGGAACAAACCAACCAACCAACCAAAAAAAACCCCAACAAAACACCCAAAAAACTACACATGGAAATCAGTGATGTCTCCTGTTTGCTATTATTGGTGTTTAATGTGACAGGTCAGTCTGAGTATAAACCCTTACATTAAAATCCTGAATACCCCCTGCCTGGCCAGGTTTTCCAGACCAATAATTCCTGTGGAGGGAACCTTAATAAAGAGCTGGCTAGCTGGTGATGAGCTTGTATCCAACCTGTGCAAGGTCAGTTGTGTAACCAAGTAGTGAGATGCTTGTGTCTAGTTAAGAGGAGTAGAAGTGAGTTTTGTATGTCTAGCTAGAAAGTATTTGCCATGTTTTAATTTGAAATCCTGATTCAGGACTGAGGGGCTCCTAATGAGTAAGCCTTTCTGAGCACAGGTATATGTTGTAAGGTGACCTAGCTTAGAATATCTGTCTTGTTCCTAGAAGAGATGGAAGACAGGTCAGGTCTTGTTTTTATTAAAAATATCTGCAGGGTTCCTGAAAATCTTTGAGGATTATTTTATTCTAAAGTCCTGTATTTAAGGCAAATGCACCTATTTCCAGTATAGTTGGAAAGTTTTCAGATGGGTAGCAATATCCCATTTGACACTGAATTGACTTAAAGATTATTAATAATTATTATTAATAATGCCCATGCTGTCAGTCACTTGTCAAAGTGCCATCCTTCCCTACAGCTTTTCTCCCCCAGCATAGCTCTCTCTTTTCCTCCCTCAAAAGTCTGAGCTCCATGTAGCTTATTCAGGGCCTTTTCCAAGTAGCAGCTTAGTAAAACTGAGCTTAGCTTTGCCAGTCTGTGTTTGCAGTGTCCTGAACAGCATCAACAAAAAGTGATAAGATTTTCTGGGCACCTCCCTATGGCTTTTTATACACTGCTCATCAGTGGGTGTAGGTGGTGGGAAAATGCAGGCCATCTGAAATTCCAGCATTGTCTCTGTTTCTTGGATTCCTCAGACGTGTTACAGTATGTGCAGCAGTACCTCCACTGTGCTTAACCATTGCATTTTGTACTGACTGATCATTTCTCCATATTATTCAATATATCTTTAAATATATCCAATATACAGTGCATCCAGCTTCCCAACATAGCTCATTATTCAGATGTCTAAAAATATTGGGATAATCAAGAAACAGGGCAGACAAATATATTGGAAAATGTAAGCAAAATTCCAGATAATTATTTTTTTTTTGCCTGCTGTTACTTTCAGGGGAACAGAAAACTGCAGTAGCTAGAGGTTAATGTGCTGGGCTGTTTCTGTTTGATTCACAGTTGAAGAGGCAGAATCAACAGAAAGGGGGATGGAATGAAATTCAGAAATTGAAATTTCTTCCTATGGCCACAGAGGGCCCTTCTTACTCCATGCATTGCCTGGATATCTTTCCAGATTTGAGTCTTAATAACAAGTTATCATCTTGCCATTACTTGCAACTGCATGTGCAAGGAAGACTGTACAGCCCTTATGTCCAAGGGAATTTCATCCATAAAAATACATGTGAAATCCTGCTTTCATGTACTGAAGGAAAATGCCCTGTTTGCAGGTTTTTTGTATGAAGCTCGTGGGTTTGCAGAGAAGCCTGCAATTTTTTTGTTTCTAGTGTTCCTTTGTCCCTTACCAAGTAAGACTCGGAAGTATTCTGGAACACAAGAGTTTGAAGTTTGTATGTGATGGTAATGTTAACTCAAATACTTGTCCTCCCTGGATGGAATTAGTTTTAGGTATGTGCTTTTCTGTTGCACACCAAAGGAGAAACACAAGACCATGCCTTTTTACTGTTAAATTACAGTAGTGCCTATCACCTCATGTTCTTGCTATTAAGCCTTTTTTTGTGTCAGACCCATTGTTGAATTGTGCTTTTCATCTGCAAAAAAAGTCATCAGATGATGTTTATGTCAGTGGTGGGGTGGTCTGATGACTAAACATTACTGTATCCATGGCTGTGACACCTGAGCAGGCTGAAAAGGCAAAAGCAAGGGTTGTCTAATGGAACAGACTGGGATGGCTCTTATTGAAATGATTTAAATCAGTTCAGGAAGAGAAGCAGTGAGCAGAGTTTTCCCTCTTTGCAAGCTTATTAGAGGTTTAGTAGTGTGATACATGGAACTGATTCTGTTTGAGCCGAGTTCCTAAGGAGGATCTTGGGGATTCAGACTCAGCTGAGTTTCGGTGCCAGACTTGGAATAGGCAAGACTTGAAAGTTGAGAGTTTAATCCTCACTGATGGCAGCACTGGGTCTGCCATGAATTTCTATCCAGACATGGCTTTCAGTGCAAAGTGTTGTGGGGTGGAGTAAAAAGGAGAATGTCAGAGCTATCTAAGAAGCCCACTATGTCAGCATCAGGAAGAGAGAGGCCTAGAACTACTGATAAAATTGAAATAAATTCAGTCTTTGCAAATGAGTGCCTTCATAGGAGAGCTGCTCTTACCCAATTTACTTTTGAGAGCAAGGTGAAGGAAGATATTTTTCACTATCTGATTAGAAATCATAGAAAAGGGAAGTGGTCCTCCTTCTAATTTTGTTTATATTTTAAATTAGAAGGAAATGTTAATTAAAGCTTTTATGTATTTTACAATTGTGCTTACTGGGTGAAAACTGTGGTGTAGCACTTGAGTAGGTTGGGGAAAAGCCGATGTCAGTAGAATGAATTGTTGATCTTATTTTTAGAATTTATATGTTTTCAACAAACTGCTACAAGTTTATAAAAGTAATCATTCTCTGACCAGTGTGTTCTGTAGACAGTGTTGAAAGCCCCTGCTGTTATGTGCAGTTCCACTTCTATTTTTCTTGGTTTTAGCCTATCAATTTAAAATAAGTGTTTTTAGGTTTCTTTCTTCCTTTTTGGATTTTTATGCTTACAAAAAAAAGCACTGGGAGTCCTAGAAAGCCTGTCGTACCAGTCTGTATAAATGCTAGGAGCAAACTAGAAACCTTGCCAAATCACCTAGAATGTGTAATTTGTGTTAAGCTATATAGTGCAAGAGGCTGTGACTTCACAAACTCCTTTAGGAGTCTGGCTCATTATCCAATAATTTCCGCTTGGATTGCGCTCTTGGTGTTGTGTGAATATTTAGTGATTTATGTGTTGCTAAACAGAGCACTATTCTGGAAGGGCCAATTATCCCAGGCCTCCCAGGGCTGAGCTGCAATGGGAATGTCACTGCTCATTCCAAGTGTATGCACACTGACCATATTTTATGCCCTGTTTCTCTTCTGCTCAGAAACAAGCAGGATAACAATCCACAAGGCTGTCGGTGTGGACATAATGCAATCACTCTCACAGCAGATGCTCCATCTGTCAGTAATGAAACAATTAACTAGCAGAAGAAATCTTTAGGTCACCCTAAGTTAGTTACCTGGCTAGTTCAGAGCTCTGTTAGAACACCCACTGCTGATAAATATGACCTCTATGTTAGGGTTTGTGGTGGATATCAAAAATTCCTGTTCTTGCCCCCAGCTATTGTAGTTTCTGGTTTGTGATTACACTGTTTTGTGTGTTGTTATGATTATGGATTTAGTGTCTTGTCAAATGGGAGTGCCTCCTATCTTTCACTCAGAGTACTCTTCATTAGAAAGAGTCAGCTTCTGACTGAAGTTATTCTCCTGAAAATCACTCCCTGCTGAGACCACCACCTTTCAGCTGAAATACTTCATTTTTGTGAGCGTCAGAGCAGTGTCAGAGAGCACTGGACATACCAGACAGCTGGCACAAATGGATATACATTAGGTGCAAAAGTTTGGAAAGTTTTTTGTTTTGAAAGAGCAATGTAAAGAAAGACAAGGAAATTAACCTTTGAAATTCAAAAAACACTGCCTATTCTTAGGTTCAGACATTTACATTATATTCAGCCATCTCATTATGTGTGTCTTTGCTCCTCACTGGCTAAGACTAACGACATTAGGAAAGCTCCTAAAAAATGCTCCTGAAAGAAGAAAGCTCTTAAAGCCCCTTCTAACAGAACTGTGTCTCTTACCTCTTTACAGTGCAGTCCTGTGGGTGGAGTATAGGGTCCTTTTGGGGAAAGTCTCAAGGAACTCCTCCTGATGACAGCAAACCAAATAGAAGCAGAACCGAGATGATTCCAAAAGAGTGCAGAGTTGCAGAGTTGCTGAGGGTGGAGAGGGAGGTCCTCTATATAGTGTCCTCCTCGCTCTGATAGTGCATTATCAGCTCAGTCACACAACAGAGCAGGGGAGAGGAGACCTCAGCACTGAGGAGCAGTCTTCATCCCAGCTGAGCTCTTGGCACTGGGGGTGCTGCTGCCTGTATAGATACGAATATCCTGCATGAATATTCCAGTATTCATGGTGCTTACTGAAGGCTGCTGCTGAACTCCTAGCCGTGAACACAGACTCCTTGGAGTCCCTTGATTATTTTAGGAGGGTGGAGAGAAGCATTGTTTGTGGGAAATCTAGTATTAATAGACACAACAGGACATTTCAGAATGGGATAATTCCATAATGGTGGGAGTGGGGAGGGGGAGAGGGAGAGGGGAGGCTGCTATGGCAACAGCTTAGCCTGTCCAACACTTCCCTTTGCTTGCAATAGAGGAGGGTCTGTGGGAGGGCAGAGGGTTTGTGAGTGGGGAGGGGGTTGATAATGGTTTATCAGTGCAAATGGCTGAAGGCATCTCATTCAGCTGAATGAGAGGGGTCTCTTTCAGGACACTTGCTTCGGGGTCCCCATGTCCTGCCCTGTATAATTACTCTGCATTTGACAGTGCTGAATAAAATTGATGCCTTTATGCCGAGATGAGCACAGCTGCATATTTCCCTATAATGGGGTGCTGTCTGCTTTTTCTGGACTCTGTCTGGGCAAACAGTAGTTCCAGCCCTGGACAGAGACAGTTGCTGAGAGGAGGACTCAGATTTTTGAGAGAATAATAATGATACTTAGCACTTAGGCAGGCGCCTGCCAGTTGAGGGTCATAAGTGTTTGAGGTCTCACAACAACATCTGTGTTGTATTCTTATCCCCATTTTACAGATCTAAGGGTAAGTGATTCATCACAGCAGAATTTTGGAGGAAGAACACACTGCTTCATCCATAAATCTGCCCTTTGCATTTGAACTTTTCCTTTTGTTTTGAGAATGACCTGTTGTGGGATGATGGATAGGGTTAAATCTAGAGGAGATTCAGAATTCTAGGGTAAAAAGCAGCTGCAACTCCCTGGAGTTGACTGAGGTAGACATGCTCCCCAGTACAACAGTAAACATCTGCTCAGAGAAACATAACGGAGTGTGGAACAAAGTGGAGACTACATAGCTCTCCTCCATTGAAATCCCAGCAGAATGGGAGAACATTGTGGTACTGAGACCATACAATACCTGTCTGATAAGGGAGAATCCAGATGTTCTGCTGCTAAAGCCAACTCCCATGGCGAACCCCCTGCTCAGATGCCAAGCCGTGACCAGCTGCCCCTCCCATTAGGTACACCAATCAGAAATAAAAGGTATTTGTGACTAGAGCCATGCAAACTTCACCGAAACACAAAGAAAATAGTACAAAAGTAAGTTGGGGATGGGGGGAAAGTGGGAGAAGACCTTCAGTGAAACTGCTGGGATTAGTTGACGGACTGAGTCCACCTTCTTCCCTCCCCAGAGGGATGCCTTGGGTGAAAATGATACTCTGTGTCGTTAAATGCTGCTTTTAGGACTAGAGCGTGTGTTTGTGCTCACCCTATGGCATGTTAGTAGATTGCTTGGTGTCAGAGCTTGTGCTTGCTTACTATATGTATCAGTAGATTGCTTTAAAACATATTTTTGCAGTTAGAATCTGTCTCCGACAACCTTCAAACCTTATTAATGTGTCACAATTTGTGTTCATAAAGAGGGTTATTCTGTGAACTGTTCAGGTGAGTCTTCGCAGTTGCCGGCAGCGGAAAACACCTTGGCAGGGCCTGCTGAGGGGTCTTGACTCTGTTGAACTTCCCCTAAAAGGGTGGTTGAAGTGCCCTCCAACCTTGTGAATCTGTTGGTGAAGGGTCTCGTTACAACTGTCAAAACACCAAGGTCTTGACTTTCCTGGGGGTACTGACAGGCAAAAGTCTAAACTCCCATCGTTCATGTGACACCTGTAAATCTCAACAAGGTTTTGACACAGTGATACAGTGAAAGGAATTAAGCAGGCTTGGTAGTTTTGGGACAAAGCAACCCACAGAAGTCATTTCTCTGCCATGTTTGTTTTATCATAAATTGTTCCCAGCACACAGCGTTGCAGCTGGAGGGTTAGGTAATAGGCAAGTAAACTTGAACAGCTTCTCCTCAGAGCTCCTAAATATTGGGATAAAACTGGTGGGTTCCATCAACCTTTACACAAATTTTTTTATGCCTTTGTCTGAGTTTTTCTACCAGGAACTTGCTTTATCTACCTGTTCAGGGATGTACTTGTAATGTGTTCTAGAACATGTGATAGGAGCACAGTTGCATTTACCACACAAAAGTGCAAATTGCATAGTTCTTTATTTTCTTTAACTTAGGACTAAGAGGAATTTGTATGTCAAAGAGCCAGCATTCAATTGTGTCTTGTTTGTCCTGGCTGTTGAAGACTAATGAACCCAGCCATGGTAAAGGCATGCAAGCAATGCACTTTGGTTTAATGCTTTTTATTCTCTGTCCTCGACTCCCTCCCAGTGCTGTAATGCCTCTGTTATGCTTGGATCCCATGGTTAGTAATAGAGGGCACTGCCACCTTTCCTTGCCCAGCTCTCGGATAAGATCTAAAGTGTTAGAAGGGATACCTGGAAGAATAACTATGTGATATGGGATGTAAATCCGTGAATGTTGAAGGAGTATTCTAAGGAAATACAGCTCTGTGACTGCTCTATCCACATATTCCTCTCTGTGCAACTGGTGTGAAATACTGGATACCAAAGTGAATTATGTTTAGTCTGACACTTGTGTTAAATAAAGTACTTCCTATAGTATGCATTGTATGTTGTTTTAAGAGAAAGCATTTTTAATACTTTATTTCCTTTACTTTGTTCAACCAGGCATCTGTGCAGGCCCTGCCATAACCGTGAAAAAGCCAAGGGACTGGGCAAGTACATCTGTCAGAAGTGCCACTTGATAATTGATGAGCAGCCTCTGATGTTTAGGAATGATTCCTACCATCCAGATCACTTCAACTGCACCCACTGTGGGTATGTTCTCATACTGTAAACTCTGACAAAAAAGAAAAGAGACAAACACTTCAGTCAGCAGCACAGTCCTTCCCAAGGCCTGAACTTTGTTGCCTTCACATTGTTGAACAAACAGAAATTGGGTGAGGAGAAATCGAAATAAGTTTGGAAAGCCTACAGAAGCTTTAGTTTTATTTTGCCATTCATTGTTCTCTTATTCTAACCTTGAATGACACTACTTTATAATGAAAATATTTCATCAGGCTGAACTTACCTGAAAGACTGTGTGCAGATTGCCATAGTAGTGTTGTCCAAAGATAGCAGTTATCAGGCTATTCAGAATAGTTTCATTTTGAATTCCTGGATAGAAAAAAAAAAAAGAGCTGTGTCAGTGTTCTGGCACAGACCTTTCCCACGCTGTCTGACCTGAATTACTTTGCCACACAGGCAGTATAATTGGGGCACAGTACAGCCCTAGACTGGGTAACAGTACAATTAGGTAACTCAATGTTGAGCACTGCTAGAATAGTCCTTGTACCTGAGCTCTCCCATTCAGAGACAGCTCAGGTCTTAGCATGGCACTGCATTGTTCCATGTGTAAGTGTGCTTTGTATTTCTGCAAGGGTGTGTAGCTGAAGACATGATGTTCTACATAAGTTCTTGTCTGGCAAACTGAGAAGGCAATTTGAGAAGGATGAGTTGACAATGATTGTATTTCACCAGCTTAATGACTGCATTTGTAGCACGAATGTTGCCTAAGTTAATGTTCCAGTTTAGTCTTCCAAAATTTCATCCTGGGCATTAAAGAGCTTCCCTTAGTGTTCTTGCTTCAGGGCATGTTTGTGTTGTCAGGAAGGAGCTGACTGCCGAGGCCCGGGAGCTGAAGGGAGAACTGTACTGCCTGCCCTGCCATGACAAGATGGGGATCCCCATCTGTGGGGCCTGCCGCAGGCCCATCGAGGGACGAGTGGTCAACGCGCTGGGAAAGCAATGGCATGTTGAGGTGAGGCCTCTCTGGATCTGAAACCTCCTTCAGGAGCCAGTTTGGAAAAGGACTAGTGCTATTTGGAAGCTGTAGACGTGTAGGTGATCTGTAGTGTGTGAATTCCGACAAAACCAAATTGCTTATGTTTCAGACTGTCTTCACCTGTTGTGTGTGAATGAGTGCAGCAGGGCCATCAGGAAAGCTATGCTCTCGCTGCTGTAATAACCTTATTTTTAAAATGCCTGAGTTGCATTGTAAAGATTCTTGCAGAATATGATTCACTGAACAGCATTTACTTACTAATAAATGTCCGTATTTGCTATGGTATACTTAAGATACGTCCTTTCCCATTGCAGTTAACAGGTGCATAAATGTGTTGGAATTCCTGCTGCAGACAGAGCCAGTGCAGTTCCTACTGCCTTTTCAGCTCATTGTTTCTATAACTTTCAGCTGAGTCATCACAACTTGCTCTGAAGTGTTTTAGTGATTTATGTTTTCAGTCATTTAAGCCTCCTAGGGCTTGAACTGAGAGAGATGCTGCTGCTCATTTGAAGTGTATTCATATCTTTTATGTTCCTGTTTCTCTTCTCTGAAACAAGCAGGATAATAATGCACAAGTCTATCAATATAGAACACAAGATGATTGTCCTTCCAGCAGGTCTTCTGCCTATCTTTAAT
>NW_016690305.1:1136879-1201716 GCF_001604755.1 Lepidothrix coronata
CTGGGATAGTGGGAGGTGTCCCTGCCCATGGCAGCAGGTAAAACAAGATGGGCTTTAAGGTCTGTTCCAGCCCAAACCATTAAGTGTCATGTATTAAACCATAATTTGTAGCCGTGTAAGTTTTTCCCTGGTGATGGTAAAGTCAGTTTTTCTGCCATGGAATGTCTTTTTTTTTTCTTCTACAGCATTTTGTTTGTGCCAAATGTGAGAAGCCATTCTTGGGGCACCGACACTATGAGAAAAAAGGACTGGCTTATTGTGAAACTCACTATAACCAGGTAAATTCTGCCATCTATGCTGGAGGTACTTGCTCTGACTGGCAAATGCTTTTTTGCATTTTAATATGCAAAGCTGCAGATTTTGCATAATCTGAATTTGTAGAGGCAATGCAATATTAAGAAATTTGTGAGATTTAACAGAAAAAAGTAGTTTTTCTTGATAGATGGAAAAGCAATGTTGAGAACAGAATAGAAATGTCTTGGGGATACTGATTTTAATTTGTGCCATTGACAGAAAAGCACTGACCACGGGTTGTGATTAAAATCCCTGTAATTGTATTTCTAAACTGTTTGTGTGCCCATCTTTGGTAATACTTTCTTCCATGGGCCTGAGACAGCTGTTATGTTGTCTAAAGCATGGGAAACTATGTTTCAAAAGCCAATCAAACTCTGTTTTTTCTGTATGATTCTATGGAACAGCTATGAGTTTGGTATTTTCTTCTGTCAGATAAATGAGGTAAGTGTTACTGTTTTGATAGAAGCTCTACGTTTTATTTTGGTATTTATAGTTGAGCATCAGGAGATGTTTATCTACAGTAAGCATCATACTCTACTGAACCTTTCTTCTCCAATTGCCACATGTACAGGACTTTAAGATCCCATAACAGTGGTAGAGTGTGAGGCATCAACAAAAAAGGTTTTGTAGTATTTAGTGGTATGAGATCCAAAGGAACATAGACTATTTGGCAAGTGTATGAGAAGTTATTCAGAAGATTTAAATTGGTATATTTGGGGGCCACTTCAGCATCTGGGAATTCTTTGATTATTAGGATTTAATGTTCACACCAGCTGCATAATGTGGGGAGCATGAGTAGTCAGCAACATGAGTTCCTGTTCTTATTTCTTTTTCTGTGCAGCTCTTTGGAGATGTTTGCTACAACTGCAGCCACGTGATAGAGGGAGATGGTAAGATTTGTTCTCTCCTTGTTTTGGGTTGCTGTCCTCTCTCCATTTGTTAGTGCAGCTGTTGCAGTCCCACAGTTGCAAGGCACCAGTGTTTGTTTTCACATCTGGCGACATTTGAATGTGGACATAAATCTGAATTCAGATAATCTGGCAGTTTCTTCTTACTTTGTGCTTTTGCTTTTGCAGTGGTGTCAGCTCTTAACAAGGCCTGGTGTGTGAATTGCTTCTCCTGCTCCACCTGCAACATCAAGCTCACACTGAAGTAAGTCAGTGTTCATATTTTGGACCATGTGAGACATTCACCCCTAAGGTAGGGGGTATCAGCTTGGGGGAGCCATGAACCAGAGGCTCTCTGAGGGGCAGTATACCTCTTCTCTGTGGGAGCAGGTGCTTATAATTCCACTGATTTCAGGATTAAAAGGGAGCTGACACTCAGCATCCTCTCTGATTTATTTTTGTTTATTAATCTGTTCTGTAAGAAGGTTGAGTAAGAGGAGAACTCATTCAGCAGTGCAGAGGGAAGGCTCTGAACTTTGAGGAACTGCCTGTCCTGAACAACCCCCAACCTCCATGTCTCCTTAAATTTGCATGCTCCCCTCAATGACAATATTTAATATTCCACAGATTAGTTTGAAATAAAATACTATGGTATTTGCCTCAGATATGTAGAAGAGGGACAGGAAAAAAGCAATCCTACATTCTTCCTGTCTCAGGTTCAAACCCTTACCCTACTATGCTGGGTTGACTCCACCAAGGAGCTCTTAATTCATCACAAAGAGGACCTTTGAAGTGACACTTGCATTATACAATAACAAAAAAATTATTCTAGATTGTTACATACAAATATATAGCAAAATCTTGCTCCTTATTTAACTAGGGGTGCTAAAGACCCAGGTTCCCTGGTAAGAACCCAATCTCTGTTCTTACATCACCAGATGAGGAAATGAGTTGTTTTATAAGTGCAGATGCGTGGAGATTTGAATTAGTGAAGCATATAGTTTGCAAATACCATTTTAATAACTGTTCTTTGTGTTAAAGGAATAAATTTGTGGAGTTCGACATGAAACCTGTGTGCAAGAAGTGCTATGAGAAATTCCCTCTGGAGCTGAAGAAACGCCTGAAGAAGTTGTCAGAGCTGGCATCCAAGAAGGCCCATCCCAAAGCTCTAGATTTAAACTCTGCTTAAACAGGTCTGTCAGTCTCCTGACTGCACTCTTACAAAAGCTGCTGCTCACTGCAGCTCTTGATTACAGAGGCAATTACTAAGAAGTGACACCAAAGATAAGTAGTCCCTTCCCCTGCTTCTGGTAGTATTGCTTGCATCTAGACTATCCCTTTTCTCAAGCAGTTGTCTGTTAACACTGGCAGAAAGAGGAGTATGGTTTGTGCTTGAGCAGTTTACAGGCTGGTTATTAATTTGCTAATAACAACGCTTTTTGCCTTTGTGGAATTGTACACAATCTTTCCTTCCTCAATTGAACTGTGGTTCTCCGTCCATTCCTCTTAGTCTAAGGAATTTGGAAACAGTGGATTAGTGTAGAGCTGGAAGAAATGTCTGATTTGCTCTTTTTCAGATGAAGTATCAGCATTTTTCTTCTTCCTGTGGGGGCAGAAATTTTTAGGCTTTTTAGTACCTAGGCAAATATTCTGAAAGTTGTTGGTCTTTGCTACATGCAAAAAGTTCTGGTCTTTCTCCATTTTCCTTCTGAGAATATATGGGTGCTGTACAGTCCTTCTGGTTTGTAGGTTTACTAGAAAGGTTCAGGAACCAACAGCTATGGCATCTGCACTGCTGGCTCGTATGTCTTAGGCCCAGTGCTAGGACAGCTGCAGAAGTTTGTTTTGCTGCTTCCCTGTTCAGTACTGAGGAGATGTCAGTTGTCAAGGCCATGTCAGGGTTCTCCATGATGAGGAGATGACTATGGGGAAACAAAACATTCTATTAGAATTAACACTCTGTAATTTTCCCTGTTCTCTACTACTCCATGGCTACTAGAGCTTCTGCTGGTCAACACAAAGCATGTCCTATCCACTGGTGTAGCTAATATTTCTTGAGGCAGTGTGGCTGGAGCCTTGGTTATTCTTCTGCACAGGGAAATCAAATGGATAATATGGTACCAGTTTAGGCACTTAAGTTTCTCTGTTCTCACTTTATTTGCAAGCTGAATATAGGCTTGGTGGTCATGCTTCAGAAAGCCCAATTACATTTCTAATGTTTACACTTTGTAGCAAAAGTGGTCTTATGCAGAAAAAAAACCCAGAAAGTGCTTCTCTTAAAATTTTTACCCAAATAAGATTTCCCCATCACCTTTCTTCTTAAAGACCTGAGTGTACTTAGAGAGAGGATCTCAGTCATTAATGTGTACATCTCAAGCATATAGTCCTGCTCTGTAGTTTTGCCTGTCACCAGTGAAGTTTCAGTGGTCCTGCTGTCTCTGCTACTACAACCCAAGGGGCTGTACTGGTTTTGAACATTCTTGATACTTCTTTAGGGGTGAGCCATCATCAGTGCTGCTCCTGAGCCCACCTGCACGCTGTATAATCACAGTGAGCTTCAGTCCTCTGGAGGCATGCCCTATATTTTCTTGTGAACTAAGCTGAGCAACCTCAAAATCCCTTTCCATGAACAGTCGAGACTGTGCCTCCCCCTTTGTGAGGCTGACAAGCACTGGAGGACTTCTGTCCCTTGCATGATTTAAATCTTCTGAAAAGTGAGTAGGTCAAATGAACACAGCAGTTGGGCCCAGGCACCACCCTGCAGCCCCAGGTGAATTAGCTAGCAAGAAGTTAAAGTTTCCCCATTTCTTGTGTGTGTGAGCAGCAACTGGATTGGGGCAATAATCTCCCTTAAAATTGTGTTAATATGCTTGCTGGATCTCCTACCCATGGAACTGCACCCCTGATAGCAGAGCAGTGGGGGGAAGCCCTGGTTAACTGCGATGAAAATCCCGCCTGTCAGAGCATCTCTAAGATCCTCCCTGTCTTTGCTAACTCAGTTTGCCTCCTCTGCTTTGCTTTTTGTTGCCCTAAGTAACCATTAACTTTTAACTGTGTTATACTGTATCCACTATAACACTGCTGAAGGGATGGCCTAGGTTTAACAGCAAACTCTTCTACCCTCTCCTGGCCAGAGTCTCTGTAGATTCCAGTGAGAGCAGATGCTTGTGTCCTTGCTTTAGGAGAACACGTGGCTACTTGCTGTTCTCTCACTAGCCTTAAAACAGACTTTTAGTTAAGGGCACAAAGAATGTGTCTTTTGGTGCAGTAGTGTGTGGCCACTGTAAACACCCATCCTGTAAACCTATTGTTGGCATTTTTGTCACAGCACGAAACACAGGAAGTGCTGCTCTAGGTTCAGCTCAGTTGGTTTTGCAGATCCTCCTCAGCATAAAGCATTCTGGTCTGTTCCTGCAATCTCAGTCCCAGGCTGTGCCTTGTGCTGAATCTGAGCAGCTGTGTATCCCTCCTGGGAAGGAGGTGGAGGAACACACAGCAGCACATTCCTGGTAAATAGGGAAGGACTATGTAACTAGCAGGCAATAGGTAATATTCTTTCAGTGGCCACTCAGGTTCAGCAATGGAAAATTGTGGATGTGGAGGTGAATGGAATTACTTTTGCAGTGCAAGTAGAGAATTAGTGTGTGCTCCTTACCTTGTCTCATGCTAGAAATTCAGCAGACCTTGTAAGCTTCAGAGTTCAAAGAAGAGTTTGTATCATTCTCTTTGATAGGCCATTCAGTTCTCTAGGATTTGGATTATGTCCTTATCATCAGGACATTCTGGAAAATCAGTGGGCGGGAAAAAATCTTCGTAATCCCTGATCTCTGTATTAGTGGAAGATGATATTCTCTTAGTATCTCCCAAAGTATTGATTTTTCACAATTATTTTTCTTATACTTCTGTTGCCCATAGCCTGCAATGTGCAGAGTTACAGTAGTGCATATTACTGCCATACCTTTTGTGGGAGAGTGGAATTGAAGGAGTAGGAGAAATAATATAAATAGTTTAAAAAAAATGCATCTTCCTCTACTTCTGTGAGTCTACTTTTTAAAAACCAAGCAGAGTATAGTGCAGGCTCATGAGTTCTCCTTAGTGTGTTGATAGGCTGACATGTTTGTTTTCTTTTTTAGTAAAGTCAAGGTGTCATTTAGAAATAAGCTGCATGCTTTTTTCCATTGTTGTAAATCAGCCTGCTAGCCAAATTCATCCTCAGTATCACACCACTGGAGAGTACAGATTTATACCAAGGTTGAACTTGGCTCAGAAGCCTACACTTACTAAAAGCTGTTGTCTCATTCCATGCATTTATAGTTTACATTCTTACTTCTACATAATTAAAATCACTAACATAAACTGAGTACACTTGAAAATGGTTTTGCTTTTAGAAAGCACAGTGTGCGAAGCTTGTTTGTATTCAAAGGCTATGCTAATCACTTGCAGTCTGTCTTTGTGGCAACTACTCTGCTCTCTAGGGTTTGCATCCTGGTGTTTATTTTTACAGCAGTCTGTGCAATGTTGGCAAATATTGGTCAGCCTTTGGTACAGAGGGTTCCTGATGTCACATGGTGTGTGTTAGATGATATGACTGACACTTTTTTCAGAAGTGGTTGGATGGTGAAGGAATAGATTGCAGGCAAACATAATAAATGTGGTTGTACTAGTCTGTAAAGCACTGTTAAGTGCTGAGGGTGTTATAGACTGAGAAAAGAATTAGCAGCTACCTGCCTTGGTTCAGGCCTTGATGAGCAGTGTAGGTTCTGCATCGTGTAGAGCTCTCATTTTATCACACAGGTGCTGTCTAACCAAAAAGTGGGATTGTGGATTGAAATGTTGTAATATCGTATCTTTGTATGTTCCTATAATAAAGTTAACTGTAATACATTTTAAATCTTTACACACACACAAAAATAAAAAATTTGTATAATGTACAGTTAAAAAAAAATACTACATTTGCAATGATGAACCAGAGAGCATTACCAACTCTGAGGAACCCTGGGGATTGCCCAAACCTGAGACACTGTTGTGGTGAGTTCATGTTTTAGATCTGTGCTGCTTCTGTGGTGATATGTTGGTTGATAAGGATGTGCAGAAAGGGGTATTATCCTTTCAGAGGCTGTGCTGTACAAAATGTGTTTGTACACAGACGGGATGCTATGATCATTTACAGGCTCTAGTAGATATTTGCTAGATTTAAGTTACATGGATCTGGAGTAAATACTCAAGTTTCTTGTTAAGAAAAAGACATTGCGGTTGATTTTCTGCAATCTTTATTTAAAAACCAAGGACAGTACAGTTTGGCTGCAGAATTTCTTTCTGTACAGGTGAATTATTGAACGCTTCTCACTTATAGCCAGTTAGATCAAAACCACTCCAAGTAATGAATTTCCAGTGTTTCCATTGCCAGCAATGGACATTACAGCAGGAGTGTCTAATTGCTTGCAAAAGGATCACTATTCTGACAGGTGTGGCACTCGTTTAGATGCACAGAGTAGGGCTCTTCCCTGCCACCCATGAACAAAAATCCCATCAGTGTTTGAATTTCACACACACACACGTCTGAGGGGACAAGGGACCGACCCTTTGTGCATCCATTGGCAAAGTTGAGAGATCAGGCAGAGCTGCTTTTCCAGCACTGCCAGATTGTGTCTCAAGGAATTCGGTGTAAATGCTTTAAGACACATCCATGTTTCACTGTGAGCAAGGGAGAGGTACTTTTTCTCTGAGGGGGATCATCCAAGCTTACTCCCACCACAGTGCATATCTGCTTTAGACACTCAGCACACTCTGGTTGCTATGGGACCAAAGCTGTGTGTCTGCAAAGGTCTGAGAGATGAACATAAGAGCTGAATCAAATTTTACCACTCAAACTGTCTGCTAAACAGGAAACAGAATCAGGAGAAATTAAAGCTATTCTTGTCTCGTAAAGGAATGTCTGCATAACTTCAAGTTGAGAACATTTTTACAGAGTAGAAAAGTCTCCTTTCAACAGATGTTTGTTAGACTGAGTTCTTCAATTCTGATTTGCACTGAATAGTACATCTATAACTTGAAATAGGAGCAACTAAAAGTAATGGACCCAAAATCCAGACTCATTTAAAGTTTAAGCTTACTAGAAACCACATAGTAAAAGTGGTTGTTAGTTTCCAAGAGCATTATAAAAGGTAGAAGAAAGAAGACTATTTAATTTAACCAAGGCAGTGGTAAGTCAGGGAGCAGCCTGTTAATTTAGCAGCACACAAGAAGTACAGTTACATTCTGTAACTGGCTGTCCTAGGCTACTGTAACGTGCAACACATAACCTGGGGATCAAAGGATGAAAACCAGCATCTTACCTTTCAAAGTGTCCAGTTATCTACTACTGAAGGGGCATTGCTCCACTCTTAGAATTTCCAGTAGGAGAAAAAATAATTACTTTTGTTTCCAAAGAAGCATGGAGTTTATGCATTTGGTAAGAGCATATACAACAAGGGTCATTCTTTCCAAAAGGAAGACAACTGTTAATGTATGTCTTCCTTTGAATGGAGGAGATTCAGGCTATCATAAGAGGCCCTCATAGGGTTCCCCCACTCCCATATAACATTAAAGTCCACCTAATCCAAAATCTGAATGGAATTCTCATAATACATCTAAGACAGACAAGTGTTACAGATTTTTGAAAGCACATGCTCGCTTGAGCTTCTCTCATAGTAATATTTCAGCAACTCAGTTCTTCCAGTGTGTGTGACCAGAAGACTGATCACCAAGATTAATATTTTTTTAAATGGCATTTCTTATGAGAGATGAAATTACAGGTAGTTTGGCACAAACACAGGTCATGGGTTCTATCCCCACTCTCAGGCTGGGAGGTTCTTTTGCTTGTTTACAGCATTCATGAGCAGGCGTACGTAGGATGTTAACAGGTCATCCATTTTGTAACCCTGTCAGGAAAGGAAAAAGTCTTAAATCTCTCTGAGAGCTCCAGAAGTAAAAATAACTAGAATTTCCTCCCTGGTTTATCTTCTTCTTAGGTTCTTCCCTGCATGAACATCTCTTTCAATAGCTGTCACTGTTTTAGTAATGACTTACCTATTTCTACTCTTCATAGATTTCCAAAACTTTACAGAGCATAGCTCTGCTGTCACCTGGGTATTCACTCTATAGCTTGACTTGTACTCTAAGATTCTTGTATTTAAGGATCCAGGCTTTTGTGTCAGAGAAGTTAGCCTACAAATGTTTTTGTTACCTTTACAAACCTACCATTAAATATTAATACAGTGATACTTCTTTGAGCCTCTGGACAGTCTGAAGCCAATTGTTAAAAAGTTGGTACCAATCACTGGAAAAGTATAAGGTCTTACAAGGCTGGCTTTCCTGCATAGACAGAGGCAGACATGCAAGACAAAAAGCCTCTTACATAGTTTTTCAGTCTTGATGTCTCAGGTGGATAGAATTTTGATGTAGGGGAAGAACTTGGGAAATTACTATTTTCATTGTGTCCTGTGTCTTAAATCTTTGCATCAGATAGCATGATATAGCATGCCATAAAATGGCAATTTTATTGACACAGCAGCAAATGCTTTTTGTATCTGCAGTGGTATTTATCTGTTTTGGCTCCCTTGTTTTGTACCAATTCTGGATGTAAAGGAAAAATCAGGAGGTTGTTTTGTCTAAGTTGAGGAAAGTCTTCTTACCAGAGATGTCTCACATAAGAGCCGGTTTCCTCGTACCAGGTTCCCTATTGTCATGTGAAAGTATGTGCTCCCACTGCTCCAGTTGGAGATTTTATTGAATGGGTAGACTGTTAAAATATCCTGTAAGGGGAAACAAATTGAACTATAGAACATTTCTCAAATGAAAACAGGCTGTTACATAAGAAAACCGGTAGAGCCAGAGCATTCTTTTTCTTTCCCACTTCATTTATAAATGCAGTGGATCAAGGTAGTTCTTGCATCTAAACGAGTGTTATGTTGTATTTTCACCAAGCAGGTGAATCTTAATCACACTAGTGAGACTTCCTTTCATTATATATTGATCTGTGCCTTAGCACACTGCCATTATATTTACTATAATCTAAAACTCACTGGATAGTTGTTTCATTATTGAAAGGAAATAGTGATATTCCCTTTTCCTGGGAACTTGGTAAGACCAGAGTGTTGGGGTTAGGCAGCAGCTAAACACTGCCATTCAGCCTGAGCTTTTAGACACCTGGGCTTCCTGCAAAACACTTTTCTTGAAGCAGGTGCACTGCCCATCCATCTGACTGATCTTGCACATCCATCTTACCACCTTGCTCAGGTGCATCATGATTCCCATGTCTCTTTGCAGAGATGCTCTACACTGTTTCTTTTCCAGTGTAGAAACTGCAAAGAAGTAATTTGAGGCAGTGAAATTTTCTTCTGTTTTCACACAAAAAATGAATAGAGGGCCTCTATCCTCTCTTATCATTCCTGGACAAGGTCCCGTTGCTGTCCCTAAATTAGCGCAGTCAGTTAGATCCTTCCTTCCGTGGACTCATGAGAAGCAATTGTTACCTTTGTCTTCTGATGTATCAGCGAGACTCCTTGCTTGTTGATTGCAATCAGCACAATCTCTGGGAAATTTGGCTCCGAGGCTTGCTGTGAACAAGTAACACAGAAAGATAAGCAGAAAAGGAAGAAATTATCTGTGTGAGGTGCACAGTGACCTTTAATAGTGTCCAGTGCTGCTTGTTCTCTTTCCCAAAATGAACACTGAAACCTTTTGGCCCTATATCGAGGACTTGAGCAACTGCTGCATGAAAGCAGAATCTGGTCCATTATTTACTACACTGATAACAGGCTTAACAGTTGCTTGCAAACCAGTTAAGGGAAGTTAAGAGCCCAGCAAGGAGAAATTAAAGGTAGCAAGTGGGAAATGATTCCTGGGAGGTATCCTCTCCAGAATGAGAGGATTAATACAGTTCTGTTCTAAGGGAAGAGTCCCCACAGAGACAAGATTTGGCAGCATTTTGTTGTGGAGAGTGATGACAGGACAATTAAGCATCCGTGTAACTAACCCCCTACTGCTAGTACACACCTGTAATATAGGTATTACAACTGGAACAACAACATAGCCAGTAAACAGCAGACATAGTTCAGAATGGATAAAGAACCCATCTCCCCACTTTGAAGGAACTGAGTTTTCCTCAATAGATCACAGGAACTCAGCTTTCTAATGTATTTTCACTTATGCAGATATGGAATTATAGTAAGTCCGTATCCCCTAGTACTGATCTACTCCCAAATCCAGTCACACAGGCCTTCAAACCTACCTTCACCTCAAAAAAGGCTGATCCAAATGTTGGCCACCGGTGTATCATTTTCAAGAAGGCAATCTTGGCCTCATCCACAGTTTTTCCCTCATGTTTACTATATGCTGCAGTAATGCTCTGTTTAGGAAAAGCAGATACAAGGCCTGTTCAGGTGGGAGACAGGCAGATTTCCAGTGCCCAGCATTAGCACTAAAGACAGCACCAGATCATCACCAAGATCATGTTTTTTTTTTCCCACAGCAACAGAAGACTGTGAAGATGTAAGGATCCTGCCATGCCCTGAGGCAGGGGGGAGCCAGAATCCCCAGCTTTTCTTATTCATGTGTTGGGTGAAGGAAGCCCAGCAGCCCCAGGGAATGGACTTCAGGTCAGAGGGGCAATGTAGGATGAAACAAAAGAAAGGCAGTGTTCATCACCCACAGACATGTATCACATCTTCTGCTGAAACACGTAGGGTCATTTGAAATAGTGTCCTGTGTCTTCCTCAGTGGACTAAGTAAGAAGTACCTGCTGAAACTTCCTTGCCTTTTCATGGAGAAAAGAGCCTTTTGCTGTAAGTAGCATGCACATGGTGCAAGGAATTTTATTTGGTGCCAAACTATGAAATACTTTATTACACACCTTAATTTTCTGGTTTTGTCCAATATCCTCAAATTCCCAGTCCCATCACTGATTTCCCTGTCTCTAGCTCTTATTCTGAGCACTGGAAGTAGCTTACTATCTTCAAGAAACATGCACATCTCAAATCAAGTCATCTAGGCCTGCAGATATCTTTCAGAGCTTTGGTAGAGAGGACGCAAAATGAGGATTGTAAGAGGCAAATAGTCTCACTGTCCTGCTGGCAAATCCAGCAGTATCCAATAGCATCCCTCCATAGTGCTTTCAAAGACTGTCAGCTCAAAAATGTAAAGTGGCTCGATGTCTATCTTCTCTCCTAAAGCTCTCTATAAACAGTATGACTAAGGAAAGCTGATGTTCTTACCTTCTTCCATTCATCTGGTGAGACTGCTCGGAGCAGATTGTCTGGCACCAGCTCCTTCAGGATTTTGGGGATGGTTGCCAGCTGTGCGCGGTCATTATTGAAACGCACTTTATAAATCAGCCCTGCCAGCTGGACAGCTTCATCCTTGGAACACTTATGGTAACCTCTAAGGTACTTTGGCAGCTCCTGGAAGAGACCAGCTCTGAATTCAGGCACAATGGGCTAAAGCAAACACTGACTTAAACATTGTAAATCCGTAAGGTCAGGATGTGAGTCTTGCCAAACACAGTCCAAGGACATCCTGAGAAATTTTGGGTTGATCTTTAAAGGTCATTTACAACTCAGAACTTTCTGTCATTCTCTGTACAATTTATGGAGCAAGACAAGCATCTCCATGGAACAATTTGGTAAGGGAGCTGTGCTCGTATCATAGCTAAGGTGTGAACACTGTGAGAAATAAATCTGCTTCTGAGGCTGAGCTGTGCCTTCTGGAGGCATTCCTCTGGAGGCTCTAAAATGCAGGCCTTGGGGAGGGAGACAGTAATACTTCCTCAGGAGTGTTTCTGGGATCACACTATATCTGGGCTTTAGGGAGCTGCTTACCTGGTGGTAATGGAAAATGGTATCAGCTTTCAGGTCCTTCCCAGGAGTGACATTCAGCCACAGCTTTCTCATGAAGTACACCTCATATGCCACAGACATAGCAGTCCCTAAGGAAACCAGATCTTATTAGTGTTCTCTGTGTCACTGACAGTTCTGCAGTTTTTAAATGGCTTGTGAGTTTCTGCAGAAAAGTAATTCTGGTTTTAATAGTAACAAATGAAATTGCTACCCAAAAAATACAAAAAGCCATTTTAGATGACCAAGAAAGTGATTAGTTGTCAGTTCCTGGACACTGCTCACACAGTGATCTGAGATATGGGCTCTCCAGAAGGTGAGGGTGCCAACCATGGAGTGTTTGTTATTTCTTGGTGCTCATGACAGCTGCCTGCTGGTGTGCAGCACACCTGAACTCTGGTACACCGATGCCAGTACGTTCCCTGAGGGCTGTGCTTACACAAACGAATTGTGATTTAGTGGACCCACATCTTTATGTGGTTTTTGGAGCTCCTAGCAGCTGCATCAGCTGTGGGGAGAGAAGTTAGAAAGTCTTAGATACATCGACAGAGCTTCAGGAAGTTGAACCTCGGCTGTCCTGAAATAAGCAAAGATCAGGATAAATTGATAAGAAGTTTGAGTGGAGTTTGATGTAGATTTCAAAATGGATGTTATACATGGGTGGGGGGGCTAAGTGCAAGGAATTGCTGTTATTAGTATTACATTGTTTTATTCTAATGGCTGTTTCCCTGACAACGTAACTTGTGCTTGGGTATCACCAGGTAATAATCTGGTTAAAAATTTTCTGACAACCCAAGGAATGTAAGTGACACCATGAAGAACCTATTTAACATTTGTTGGCTGATGCTTAATACTTGAGGATCAACCTGTATAACTTGTGTGTATCCAGCGGTGTGTTTTGGATACACCAAAAGATTTTTGGTCAGAAAATCTTTGTTACCAATTTAAAGTTTCTGGAGAGGTCCCCACACAGAGATGCTCTGGTGTTTCTGATAACCTGTGCTTGGCTGCATTGGGTCACTTGCTGCTGGTGCAGGCAGTAACCATGTGTACAAAGAAAAATGGTATAAAAAGACTCTGCTAAACACTTCCCAAGATGGAGTGAATCCTACTGGATAAATCTGCTCTTTCCCAGTACAACACAGCATGTCATGCAGCTTCTTGTCATGCTGGCATTCTCCTTACCATCTTTCCCTGGTTTGTTCCTCCTGTTCCAGTCTGTCACCTGCCTTAGTGAGTCAAAGAAGTAGTCTGCTTCGTTCTGACTGATCACCTGCAGGGGCCAAGCAATGAAGGAGAGAAAGGAGGGATTAGCACATCATATAAAATACTGCCAGTGCCAACATACCCAAATATCAGGCTGAATTTTCTTTCCCTGTCTACAGTAAGAGGGCAGAATTACAGCAGGAAAGACAGAGGCAAGGGGAAAGAAGTAGAGAAATAGGAGAAGGAAGGTTCAATTTATTTACCTTTTGTATGGGGACTTTTATTGCATCCTGTTTTTCTTTTTGCTTTTGAAGCTGCTTATTGAAGTCAAGCTGAAGATGCCTACCTTATTCTCAGCTTATTCTCCTCTTTGTAAAATATTGTCATGTACTGGGTTCCTCTTTTCAGGAAGGCAGCACATCAGAAACTCCCTGTGCTTGGGCTCACTGCTACTTTTGCCTTGATCACAGTTCCAGAGAGAAGGGACCTTAGCAAGGCAGCCAGACCAAGCTTCAGTTCAAGCAAGGCAAGCTCCTGACAAACTAGAGAGCAATCAACTGATGCTGGTTGCCCTTGCTCTCCTTAATCCCAGTGGGCACTTTATATGTGCAGCACAACTCCTGGGAAAAGCCTGAGTGGAAAAGGGCTGAATCCAGCACTAGGCAACATCCAACTTGCAACAATCCCAGCAGCTGCTAGAAAGCCCATGTCTTCTCTGCTTTTAGTACCACCTAAGTATTGGCAGGCTGATAGAAACTCGCATCTCCATCCAGCCCCTTCAAGAGATTTAAAATAATTGTCTGGTGCTAAAAGTTTGAGTCTAGGTAAGACTCAGTAAGACAGAAGCAGTAATGACCTGCTCTGGTCTTTAGCTTCATGTGGTTGTTTAGGTAGTCTGGTAAATAAGTAAGAGAGGAGGGAGAGTCTGGCCACAGTTGAGAAGAGTTACCTTGTCTGCAATCTTCACAAAGAGGCTGAAACCTTCCCAGGAGCTCAGCTGCAATTTAGAAGCGATGTTCTGACACAGAGTCCGGATTTTGGTGTTTGTTCCCACATCAAATGTCTATGAGATAACAAGACTCTTGTTAGAGAGGAAGAAGTGAGAGCACTGAATGTCTTCAGACATGCTCCTGGGTGAACACATCATGGCTGGAAAAATGGTCAAGGCTGGGAAAACAAGTAAGTGCTCACCTGTTGTGTTTCATTGGGGAAGCAAATCTTGTGTGAGATCTTAGTGTTGTTCTGTAAGATGGCCTCAACCTCCACAGGATGAGGTGCCCACTTCCTGCAGCCACTCCTGGAAAATACCACCACCATCATACGAGAGATCAGTGCTGGATGTTTAATCATTGAGGAGCTGAACACCAGTGTTCCAGCTGAACAACAGACTCCACTCAAAATGCTGGTGCTGTGTGGTGGGGCGGGCTCCAATGGACCTTCACCCCAGTGAAATTCAGTATATTAACAGCAAGAAACTGAGAGTCTCATTAGAAAATATATTAAAAGGATATTCTACTCTGCAACAAGATTGCATGAACAAGGCACCTTCCTAGCCAGTACCATTGCCCTTTCTATAGATTCAGCAGCATTTTTCCTCACTGAAGTGTGAAGATAATGGCTACAAGGAGAAATACATTTTATTTAATTCTTGCATCAGGAAAAGATGTATTCAGATTCAAGATTACTTAAAGCACAGAAGGCAAGTACCAAAAAGGTTTGGAGGGCTCCTGAAAGTGTTTTATATAAGAGCTGGAGTGCAATCATTGACTCAGGAGCTGCTAAGCTGTACAAACCCAGTTC
Organism: Lepidothrix coronata; assembly: GCF_001604755.1. NCBI lineage: Eukaryota > Metazoa > Chordata > Aves > Passeriformes > Pipridae > Lepidothrix > Lepidothrix coronata. Next base: position 1,151,938 of record NW_016690305.1, read on the forward strand.
TTTGAAATTATACCTCAGAGCAGAACTGCTTTTTAAAGCAAAGGAACTGGCCCTGAAGCCTGAGTCATGCCAAAACCTTGACACAGTTAAAGTGAGGAAAAATCTAGCACATTACCTCCTGGGGCTGGTATATTCCTACCCTCGGTGGCACAGAGCAGGCTGTTCAGAGATTTTGTACACCGTAACTTATGGGCCAAACTCCTCTCACACTGGGTCAGTCTCTCAGGAAGAGGTTAGTCTGGATCCAGCTTCGGTTGTGTAGAGTTGAAAGCTAATATTTTTTTCCATTCAGTAAAGTAGCAGTTTCATTTGGAGAAGGAAAACCTGACTGTTCAGCCAAGCTGAACAGCATGTGCAGGTACTGTACAGAGTGTGGACCTTCCCTACTCAGTCACCTGTTCCTGAACTGGCGTCACAAGGAGCTCAAGGAAGTGCAGCAGCTTGGCTGGAGAGGCACAGGGCCACTTCTCTTTGCAGCCTGAGCTAGGAATTCATTGCCAAGGTGAGATCAGTGGCCAGGATTCTGGGGATGAAGCTGTAAAGCTGTTTATGGAGGGAAAAGTAGGTACCCAAGGGCTCAGTTGGCCTCCCCTGAATGTATCATAGGTCAGTCCTTTGAGCTGACTGCCCTCCCCTTTCCAAAGAGAGCAGGTTACTTACAGGGAGAAGTTCGACTAGATGATTGTTGAAGGTTCCTTCCAACTGAAATAGTCTTTTCTGTTCTATTCTATTCTATTCTATGCTATTCTGTGCTGTTCTGTGCTGTTCTAAACAGGTGCAGGTTTAATCTTATGAAAAGAACTGCACTTAGAAGACAAGATTTGTCTTCGTTCCTCTTCCCATCCCCCAAGCTCCAGAGCTGGGGAAGTTTAGCAAATAGAATTCTTCTCCCAAACGGCCCATTCTGCTTTCCCCTCCCTGTTTGCCCTCTCAAAAGCAGCTCTGTAAAGCTCAACAGGGCTCAGAGCATGAATAGCAGATGATATAGGGAGGCAGGAATTTTCAAGTCTTCTCCATAGAAATGAACAATGAATAGCATTCCTTGCCATGCATTTTTCAGGGACTTCAAAGGCGAGCTCAATGTGTGGTGTCACTTCCTCAGCAGTGCCAAAATCCATGCACTGCAAGGGGGTTATCCACTGTGTTAGCATTCCCTTAGAGCCTGACCCACAGGGCTCACAGACCAAACATGGGGCTCAGCCTGAGAGAGGGGAGGATGGAGGAGCTGCAAGGAGAAATCATTGAGCAGCTTCTTTACTGATGAGGTCTGTGGCAAGCAGGTGGTAAATCACAGCATCATCAAAAGGGAGGAGGCTGGAGTCAACCTTGATGCCAAACTCTGTTCTCAGAGTGGTAAGCTGGGTAATTCCAGTGCCTGGAGGAATCGAGGGAAACCTTCCCCCTACAGTTCAGTTGATCCTTCCTGAAATCCGGGTAGCCCTTCTATTCTCTCTGGTTGTGTCATGTCCATTAGAACAACAAGTTATTCAGAAGCTCAGGAAGCACTGTGGTTTGGGGGCCATGTTGCTTCAACCCTCACCAGGCTCAGGTAATGCCAGGTGGATGGAAAAGTGCCTTGCTCTGAGCCAGGTAAGTGTCAGGGCTTTGCTCATTTGGATTTCTTCAAAGAGAAGAATTGATTGTATTGATCTTTTCCTCCCAGCATGGATCTGCTTTACTTCACCATCAGAAAACCAACAGAGCCATAGTAGCACTCTGCAGATAGCAGTGACTTTAGTGGTGCCCCTCCACTATGAGTAAAACATACTGTTGTATTTTTAGCTGCACATGTGCAGCTCTTTGCTACTGAGAGTCAGCAAACTCCAGACTAATCCTCAGGCACATGCAAGAGAAACAAGAAAACAAAGAAAAGTAAGGTCAGGACATCATCAATGATGTCATTTCAAGCTGCATGCCGTGTTTGAAACACTCAGGTTTGAAATACGCAGCTCTGGGAGTCAAGTGATTATGTGTGATGATGAACCTTTTAAAAATGCTGCTAATGCTGTGAAAGAAAAAAGTGAAACTGTGACACAGATCACTTTTAGTGGTTCAAAGCCCATAAAGAGTTAAAAATAATTATCACTTATAAAAAAGAGGCTGTAAAGAGGGAAAGGAAAGTAAGAGTCACATTATTTTAGCCCTTGTGGTTTTTGGAGCCTGACTGTTGATTTTTGAACACTTTGAGCTGGTTGTCTGCCAGATCATTTACCTCATTACTGTCTGAATCCTCCGACGGCACGCTGGGGCCAGTGTTTCTTTCTGACGTGTCTCTATGAACTTCTGGGCGTGTTTGAGCAGTGACTTGCTGGGTGGGAAGAGGCCAGTGCAGAGCCAGAGGAGCTGCCAGCCCCTGGTCACGCTGTACCTGTGAACACAAAGCAAACAGTTCTGCTACAGCCACACATAATTCTCTGTTTGACCACACACCAGCCACAGGGAAGAGAAACACACTCCCATCATGGTGCCATTCAGCAAAGAGCTGCAAATCAACAGAGCCTTCACACAGGCTCTGGCAGTCATTTGCTGTGCAACAGCCACAGCCTGCATGTGAAAACAGTGCTGAGTTCTGCATGAGGAATACTCGTGACAGTTGCAAGTCTCATGAATAAATATAAGCTTCAGGTTAACAGACATCTGGGCAGCAGTGACCCTGGTGCCATCCTCTTGGAAAGCCATTTGCTGCTCAAGCTCATGTGTATTCGGATTGTGGTTTCTCAGTGGTTTGTAGTCACCTGCCCTCTGCACTGGTGAGTTTTGCTCAGGGCACAAGCACTTCACATGCACTGGCTTCCCCTCACATGTGCTCCTGTTCTGAAAAATGAACATTTGGATGGCACTGTGTAATGTGGTAGTTAGAGTTCTTAAACACCCCACATCAAGTTGGTACCATTTTCAGGCAGAAACCCAGTTCTTCCAGCCTCTGCACCTGAGGAATCTGCCAGCTGAAGTTCTTCTGGCACCTTGCCCTCACCAGTAAGAAAGGCTCTGCAGCCTGGAGGTGGTCAGTCGTTCTGCCTTCAAAGCGAGGAGCAGAACACACTTCAGTTGTGTCCCAGGATTACTCTGAAATACTCAGTGGTGTGAAGTGGTTTTGTTTGGGAAAGTCAGCATGTCTGGCTCTGAAAGGGCACCAGACTTTGCTGAATAAAGAGATCCTTGCTTGTCTATTCCCATTTACAAGTCTCATTTTGCAGATGAAGACACGCTATTTTAATCTCTTTTATACTATATAGATGAGTGGTGTTTGTGTCTGTGCGAGAACGGGACATGGTCCACAGCACAGCAGCCTGGGAAGGATGAAAGATTTGTTGCTCTGGCTGTTCTAATGAAAGTATATGGAAATAGCCACCTTTCAAGCATTGTTTTTTCCACATCAGTGATCCCGCTCTAAACAGCGACTAAATTGGTGGAGCACATCAGGCATGGCTCTGCCACCATGGTTACAGGCTATGCATTAAATAGCCTGTAGGATTTACTGCCTGCAAGGAAATGTAACAGTCAGTGATTACAAACATGGTAAAGGTTCCACTAGGAGTAATACTTGTGGAACAGTAAGAAAGAAAATAAATAAATGGAAGCTCCTTCTATAACTTTTGCAGTGACACAATGCAGCCAGAAACAGACAAACCATTTTGTTAATAATTAGTATGATTTTAAGCTTCTTTTGGCAATTGATTTCCCCTGGAAGTAGGTCAAATTCTCATTTTGTGAGTGGGGAAGAAAACACCAGCCTGTTTCAGAGACTTTATGTGGGCAGAGGCCTGTGAAACCAATCTGTTCTGCAAGGCAGTTGTGTAACCTAATTAATATAACCAAAGTATTTATACACTGGTGGTAAAAATCTAGTGTGAACTATGTGCTTATGAAGGGAAATGCTGCCATTGGGAAACTTAAATGGAGGGTTAGCAGGGCAGTCACTGATGGGATGCAAGGACTATGCAGTGTCATATTTTCTGCACAGACTGCCTTGGGAGCAAGAGAGCCTCAGAAACACCTTGCCTGCCTCACACCGTGCTGCACAGACAGGAGTATGGAATGCTGATGGGAGCAAAGCAGCAGCTCAGGGGAGATGAATGGTGTTCTGTGGCCTCTCACTGCCAGGCAGGGGTCCCGAGCGCTCCACAAAGGTGAGTCCCACAGCACTGCCTGGCAAAAGGGAAAGTGTGACTCCAACCATCCTTCCCCTCTGTTCCCGATCCCCACCTGCACTTGAGGCCTGGCTCTGCCAGGAGCAGGGTGTTTGCACCCAGGGGAATACCTGTTTCTGTTCTCAGTCAGTTGCTTCATAATCTGACAGTAAATCTCATCCCGCAGGACCTCCTCCTGGATAGCTGCCACAAATATCTGGTCAGTGACTTCCACGGAGGAGTGTGCCTGTTTGGAGGGATAGTCTCCCATGAACTTCATGATGGGTGAATGTGCTGTTAAGGAGAAAAGCAGGCCAATTTTGGAAGGCAAATGGTAAGTTTTATCTGGATCCTAACACGTTGGGGATCTTTTGATGTCTAAGTGGCAAATTCTGGGAGGAAGGTCTGGAGCATGCTCCCTGCCTGTCCCCTACCCCCTTTCCCTATGCAGCAGTCACTGCTTGGCTGTGATTTGTACTGTGTAAGCTGCTTGCTCTGGGCATATGCAGTAAGTCTCACTCTCTCCTAAAGCCACATTCCCAGTTAAGTGAGCCATCAGGAGCTGTGGAGCACTGGGAGGGAATAGGAACCTTTCCTGTGTAGACAAGGGACACAGATCCGATCCATCCCACCTTTATGTGAATGTATGCCCTGTAGTGCAGTTAAGGTATGACAATAGAGGCAAGTTTAGTGGAGGCAGCTAGCCTTTCCTTCCCCTGAGTGTTCTGAGGTCCCAAAGAGAGGGGAGAAAGGATATCAATGAAGGCCTGACAGGCCAAATCCCGAAGATCAGGGTCTGTGCATGCTCTCTTCAGCAACGGCTGTTTCAGGGGCTCCTTAGAGTGTGCCCACAGTTGACTGCGCCCACGGGATTTCTGGAGAACAGCTTTGCTGATGGATTCCTTCTCAGGAGTCCTGAATGAAGACAAGTGCAGGCAATACAACATTGCTGGATCAGTATTGCTGGCAACATAGCAGGTCATTATTACAAAGTCATATAACTAGACATGTTCTTTCCCCAGACATTGATCTCATATCTCCTTTGAGTCTGTAGGTGTGCAAGAGCAGGAAAATGTAGTTTCCTGTATATACAGAAGGGAGAAGGTTTGCAAAAAGAAGAGAAGTTTTAGAAAACTAATTTTCCCCTTCTCTCTGAGGCCTGAAATGTTGTGTACTCTTGCTGAAGAAGGGGTGAGAACTAAGAATAGGGCCTGCTGGGAAGAAGTGACTCCAGCTGGGGTTCTACCCTCCCCTTTGCATTTCTGCAGACTTAAGATATAATAGACCATGTGCCAGAATCTCTGCACATCCAAAGTCACAATTACAGGGAACAAAGAGAAGAAACCCAATCAGAAATAGGAGATGCCATTTTGTCCTAGGCTTTAAGGATCACTGATCAATAAAAACTTTCCTAGGGCGTACACTACACAGAGAGCTTCACCTGAAGTGTTCATAGGAGAACTCCTCCAGGGTGTAAGGCTTCACTTTGACATCCTCTTCATCAGGTTCCTCCATGAAGGAGTTCTGTGAAGCTGTCCTCCTCTGGTCTGGAGACATCATCAGCAAACTCTGCAATGACACAGCCACATAGAGATGTCACATGGGGACAGGTCTCTGCACAGGTTGTCGGGTGTTACTTAGCATATGTGCACAGGTAATGCTCTGTGCTGCCCAAGACCTTCTGTCCCCAAAGCAGCATCTCCAGAGACTCAAGAAAGACCTGGGAACAGTTAAGAGCAATTTCCACAGACTCAACAGCAGTACACATCAAAATGTGTGTGACTTTCCGAAGCACGACACATTTTACATGCACCTGTTTATCACCAGTGTATTTTGTCTCCAGTTTTTCTGCTTTTTACCTGTTAGCACAGTATCCAACATACTGAATCGCCAAAACTGAAGACAAAATTGTTAGCAGAGGGATCAATGGCAAACCTTGACTCCCTCAAAGATCATATTCTTTTAAAGTAGCTTGCTGCACTCAGAGCTTCCCCTGAGGCATAATGTGATCACCACTCAACCCAGTGTGAATGCAGGGAAATTCAACTGCACACCCATATCCACTAATTGCTACCAGTTCCAGGCACTGAAATCTCCCATGGTGAACAAACTGGGTGTTTTTTAAAAAGTTGTTGCTTTTGTGCAATTGCAGCCTTGTCCTTAGAGTCTGGGCTAGGTTTAGGTTTGTTTTCAGACAGGATAGAATGAAGGGCTTTGTTTCAATGGGAGATATAGAACTTGTCTGAGTTTGGAGGAAGAGTTATCTTCCAGCTATAAATTTAATCATATTTAACACTGTTATTATCATTTATCTTCCAGTCTCTTCACAGAGAATGCTTAGCTTTTCTTACCAGCACTTGACTAGAGGGTTTTGTGAGAGAAGGAATGATGTAGATGTCTTCCAAAAATACATTCCCTGTTTTGCCTGTCCTTTCATTCTGGGCATGGATCCAGCCAGAGTCTTCATCCAGCCTTTTGTCTTCGGTGAAGATTAGCAAGTCTCCCTTCTTGAAGGACAGGATCCCAGGGTCTTCTGGAAGACAGAATAAGGGAGTACTGTTCTGGCTTGACAGTCCAAGAAAATGCAAAGGGATTGCAACAGGAAAGACAAGGGAACTGTATTTTTTTGAAGGCCTAAATTCAGTTAGCAATAGAAAGCAATTTCTATAAATAGGGCTAATTATACAGTAAAACTTCAGAGATATCACTTTAGTTTCCTTTGATGGCCTGATTTTGATCCACTCAGGGCAATGGTAAAACTCCATTTGATTCACTTGGATGCTGACTTTGTGTCTAGACTGGCAGCAAAGCATGAAGAGAAACTCAGTAGTTTAAGTAGCTGAAGTTAATGTTTACATCTTAAACCTCTCATGTCTGAGCCAACTGTATTCCACAGAAAATTCCAGTTTACTGCCTCTGTGAAATTCTTCTGTAAAATATTTCCAGGAAGCCCAGACCCAACTTCCTACTATAACCAAGCTGAGTTTTTGGACACTGTACTATCTAAATAAAATATGCAAAGAGGTTGAAGGAGGAAGAAAAGGTGATTTGTATGCAAAGGTACTGAATCCCATTTCCTTGTGCTCTGCATTGCTGTGCTGAGGCATCCCTCCTGGAGCAAAGGGACTCTTGCTGAAGTTCTTCCTGTCCTCTGTGAGCATCTTCAACAATTTAGATTTCTTCCCCACCCTGTAGAAAAGTTGTAAGACTTACCCTGGGATTTTTTCTCTTGCATTGCCACAGCAAATGGTGATCTTTTCTTCAGTCCTTCTAGGAATGTCACCACCAGTTCAGCAATGGCAACGCTGTTTACAGATGTCAGGACAAACTCCTCAGCACGAAGTGTGATGAGTGTGCAACTCTGTCCAAATGACTTCACTGCCCTATGTATTAATGAACAATTGGTTACCAGAGCATCTGAAAAGCATAGAGACCCATCTGCAAACACAGCCAAGGCACCTCTACACCTCCTTGCAGATAACTCCCTTACAGCGAGTATCGGGAGCTCTTAATTTGCCCTCCCATGAACTGGTAGGTGTGAAGGTCGGAAGTGGTTCAGCTTTACTCTGGACTCCATCATGTTTTGTACAAAAGTGCTTTGTTATAGACAAATGAACATCCTTCTTTTGGAGTAACCAGGCAGCTAAGTGAATCTCTGATGGTCCTCACGGGGTTTTTTTTCATGTATGTAAGACCCTTTTCTCTGAGTGACACAGGGATGTGTGCCCTGAGCTAGCCAGTGGTTATCCTCTTTCCCTCGTTATCCCGTTCAGGTCCATGACCTGAGAAGTAAATGAACTCCCAGCATGCACGGCAGACAGTGGCTTAACGATGTCAGTTATTTGGGCTGTTCTTGTCTTTATGCTTATCTGTGCTTCCTTACACCTTTTTGACTGAGGAGGATCACGTTCCATCAGCTGGAAGGATCTAACCATTTCAGTATTTCCTTTATAGGCTTCTCAGAAGCTTTCCCTTTCTGTTTCCCAGACCTAGGCTAAGCCACCTTTCCAGGCACAGATCAAATCACCTAAGGAGATGGCAGAGAAAGTACATGCTTTCTGAGTATGGAAAAGATGCCTTCTGCAGATATTGTCTTTCTGGGGCCTTCACCTGTTGGTGTGGATGCCAGTTATCTCTGGGAAGGTCAGCTCAAGGAGCCGCTTTTCTGACTCATCCAAGAAGCAGATACCTTTCCAATTTATAGCAACAATGAAGTGGTTCTTAGGCAAGCTGGGACCTGAAAATACAGAAAAAGATCCTTATCAATGCTATACAAGTCTTCTTCTATTGATCTTATAGCTGTCCTCTACTTCCCAGGCTCCAGGTATTACCTGAAAACTTAGTGACTTCAAAGAATCGGGAAAAAAGCAAAGGCCAGTGAAAGCGAGCAAAATCTACAAGTTGCTCCTTCACAGTCTGAGAGGAGAGACGGTCCTGTGTGTATGGGGCCTGCAGGATAAAAACACACCCGAGGTTCTCTCAATAAAATGTGGTTTGCATGATCTGCAGACAATAAAGAGCAAGCCTGATCCCAGAGATTCCCAACAACCCTCTGCTGTCACAGGTGCCAAGGCTACCTGGCGTAAGTAAATCAGGAACACTTTCCAGAGGCCCAAGCCACATGCAGCTAAGATTGCCCACAGGCATGCAGATTCCAAATTTCTCCCCAGTCCACACTGACTTACCTGTTTAGAGTCTAACACACTTTGGGTGCCATGGAAATAATTCAGGTAGTCCATTTCTAGATCAAAATCAATATTCCATCCCACATTCATCCTGACTTGGTTGCCTTAAAAGCTAATCTATTCAGAGATTTAAATGTACTTTTTCCATTCTGCCCCCCTGCTGAGTCTTAAATGAAAGAGTGAGTGGAAAGGTTCTCTGCTGCCCCAGCCCTGACAAACTATTTGGGATATACGAACTGAGCTGGGTTTTATTCTTCCCCCTACAGACTATTTGTAAATGGAAATGGTAAAAGAAGCAGAAGCTGGTGCTCAAGAGTGGTTACCCAGCACTGCCAGACAAACCTCTTACCTTAGCATGTGCATAGGTTATAAGGCTCACCCACTTTTCCAGGGGCTTGGACTTCAGCTGTTTCACTGGGATACAGTCATGGAGCACCTTCTGCACAAGTTCATTGTGGATGGAATCTCCAAATTGGATATAACAATATTTTGCACCTATTTCCACCAAATCCTCCTCCTGAAACAATTAATCCATTAAAAGAGGCCTAGAAAGATGTCAAAAAGGCCAGATAGCCTCATTCAACCTTGAAGCCAGTTTAGGAATGGGGTTTTCTCCATTTTTGTCTAGAAAACTCGTAAGAGTCATCCAGTATAAGGAGGGATGAACTTCACACAATCATAGCATCAGAGAAATTATTAGCAAAGATATTTTAAAATAAGACCCAGTTTGCCCCTTTGGACATGCCTCCTGCTGCCACATAAACTGAAAGTTGCAGGGAAGGAAAAAATACTGATTAGGGCTGCCAGTGTGACATCTGGCCCAATCACCTGGACAGGAATTGTTCACTAAGAAAGGAAGGACTGTCCATATCCACTGCAAACTTAGTTCATCTTCATGCTTTTTTTAACGTGGGAAGTGTTAATACAGTTCTGGCTCTTTCAGAGATGAATCGGGAGACCCACCTTCTCACAGCGGTACTCCCCAAACCGGACGCCGCGAATGACTTGGTGGTAAATGAGATCCGTGCTGACAGGATCCTCCTGGGAGTTGTGCCAGGGGGTGAAGATTTCCTTGCGGAAGTAGAGGCGCCAGGGCGCGTGGCGCTCGTGGGTGCCCCGCTCCCTCACCAGCTGCTCACACTGGGAGATGGCATCCAGGACGTGATCCCGGCCCCCGCCCAGCGACCACACCTGCCGAAAAGGGACACTGCATTACTGGCATGCCTGCCCTGGGGCTGAGGGAAGGACAACAGGCAGGAAGCTCCTGGTCTCGAAGCTCCTGGTCTCCCGACAGCAGGAAAACCTCTGAAAAGATAAGCAGGTGGGTGTGCAAGTTGTATGGGGTAAGGGGATGTATCTTTATTAGTCAGTTATGTGACCTGGCAAAGGAAACCCTACAGGGCTGCAGCAGGAATTGCTAAGTGGTGAGCCATCAGAAAGGCAGAATAGGATTATCAGGTCCTGAGATCCAGCTGGGATTCAGAACTGATTTGGTCTGAGTTCAGGACTGGGTTGAGGGTGCTCCAGAAGTCAGGGGGAGTCCTCAGTGAGGCTGGGTGGGCAGCAGCAACTCCACAGAAAGAGAAGGGAGCTTTCATTCTATTTTTCTACACTTTACCTTATCAAACACAGCGATGTAGAGTGAAAAACCAAAGGCATCCTTCAGTTTGGTTTTGTCTGCTATGAACTGACAGATCTCTTTGGCAATGGAAGCAGAGTCTGCAGGGACAGTGATGCTTTGGCCGTTCATGAGGGTGACATTAAACATAATGGGTTTCTTCTGCTTTGTTGCCTGTAAGTCAGAATGAAATGAGAAAAAAATTATGGGCAAACCTCACTTTTCTCTGAAGAATGAAGAAGGCATTTAGATTTGAGCTCCACACACTGTACTACACACTCAACAATCTGAAAGTGAATCTCCAAAACCCACACAGTTTCTTCAATGCACGGTGAGTCTGAAATATAAATTCCATCCCTGGAGCACCACTGGACTCAAGTTCTCTCCTCAGGAGAGGTCATTATCACACAACAGTGTGGACTGATAGACTTTTCATGAGCCATTGTTGTCCTGATGACTTTTGGTAACAGCCTTGCACACATCAGTGGAGAGATGGCCTGAATCAAGTAGTTTGCCCAGGAAGATGTGTGTGAGGCAATAGGGTCACTGAGATTTAGGAAGGAATTGAACTGAGGCTTTTCCTTGAAGAGGGAGTGTGTGACTTACAATTACTAGGATGACATTTAAAGGAAGAGGTGGACAATATAGCCCCATTAAACTCCTCTCCATTTTAAAAGCATAAGCCCTGCTCAGGTTTTTCCAAAAGTGATGGTAAAAGCTTCCCTCAGGAGGTCGTTTCTGGCCTGTGGCTCCTGAGTGGATGGAAGTATCTCCCTTCAGATCATGTGTTGCAGCTTTTAACTTACATCCTCTACTGAACTTAGGCTAACTGAACAGCCAGAAGAGGTGTATCCAAGAAACTGCCCAGGCCAAGGCAGCTGGTTTGCAATCCCCTCGCGCGATCGATTTCCGTGACTGGATTTAGGAAGATCTGTTAGCACAGGTTAGTAAATGCAGAGCAGTATAAAATGTCACAGATGGATATAAGGAGGCAAAGAGGGAGTTGGTACCTGCAGCTCCAGCCAGCTGGGCGGCTCAGTCCGCGCCCCGTTGACGTAGGTGCGTCTGAGGCGCTCGGCACAATAAGGAGCGTAGCCCGCGGGCCCGTGGTGGATGAAATTCAGCAGGTACTGTGTGCACAGAGCATGAGAGGCAGTTAGGAAACACTGATCCTCTTAAAACATCACAAGTTTTTTGTAGCTGACACACTAGATTAGAGCGATCCGTTAGCTTTCAGTTCATCAGACAGTATTAAAGGTTAGAGTTGGAATTAGTGTTTTCAAAAAGGAGGTTTGAGACGCTCGGTTTTCACTCATTCTTCAGAGCTTTCAGTCCCGAGGGGAAGACTTGTGTCAGTCTATTCACTTGTTTAACTATGTGAAAAATATTACACTATATTCTATGATTAGCTTAGAGCAACTAACTCTTCAACTGAAGAGCCTGAAGTCTGTATGAACAGTGCTGTATGAACAGTGCTGGGAAGAGAGTTAATTGCAGGTTAGAACTGGCAGTGACTGATACTTTCAGTTTTATCAAGTTCTCTGGCAATATTGGTAGCTGAAGTCCATGATTAAGATTGGACTTTGGAAGAAAAGAATTGGATAAACTGAGCTTTTGGAGACTGTGTGGCTCTTGGGTGACACAGACTGGTATTTGCATATCTGTATTTAGTGCAAGCATGGGCATTCACCCGGCTATTTTAATGATTAAGAATTCCTAGAGGTCATGTCTTTTATGAATTCTGCACAGTTCAGAGTCCTTGGATGAAGCCTGGTATCAAAATATGATGTGTTTGGTTTGTTACAAGTAGTGTCCATTTAGCAGCATTTATGATTATATTAATCATTTGAACTAGGGTGTCAGTAAAGCAAGGCTGAATTTTCAGGCACATCCATGGATCCTGTTTGCCTTTGAAATCCAGGAGGAAGGCTGATATCAAGTTGGAGCCACAGGTTGGGTTTTTATCCTGTGGTGAAGTGGATTTATCATCCATTTAAACTTGGAAATCCCAAATCTTTGTTTGTGAAGCCCAGCCATGATGATGATGATGGAAACTTGGAAATGCATGATTTAAGAAAAGGTCAAATCTCTACTGGATTTTTTAGGGCTTGGAAATGTAGGGTAAGAATTGGTAAAATATGAGGGGTGATTTTATACTGGCCTCCTGAGTATATTTAAGCACTAAACTGGAGACACCTTTTAAATATTGGAAAGGTAGAATTGGAGAGGTTAAAATTTGCCAGATTCTTTGCAGATTAGAGATCTAAAATGAGAGCTGTGATGAAAAACAGAATCCAACCTGTATGACATGGATTGAAAAAAAATTAAACGTGAATGCAGCAATAATTTATTTAAATTCTCAGATAAGGATATGAGATGAGAGAGTATCTGCTGAAACCACAGCACCAGCTGCTGTGGCAGCCAAACATTTTGTGTGGTTGTCAGCATCAAAACATCAAAATACACAAGACCCCAGCTGAGCTCAGGCACGTGAGGTGCTGTTGGAAAGGTTAGCAGTGTACCTTCACAAAGGTGTCTGAGGGAGGGAAGCAGCCAAGGCAAAGGGACAGAAGGATCCAGCCGCGAGCGTAGCTGCTCCTGTTGCTGTTTTCAGTGAGTTGTTTGCAAATCTGGCAATAAATCTCATCTCTGTAATGAAATATGTGAGAGCAACAGATAATGATTCACTGTCTTTCAGCTGTCTTTGGCTATGTTTCCACTGCAAGCATGGTGCAGTTGCAGCATGATGAAGTCATGCTAGATTTAACTGAGCTAGATTTAACTGCGTTAGCTGGGATACCACCCGTGATGCACCACAGGAAATAACTTGGTCATGGAAAAGGCTCAAGGTATGCTCAGGGCCCTTTGCCACCCCTTCTTCCTCAAGCAGTTTAAGTGCAATAATTCCCATGCTGGGGTACCTCCTGTGACAAGCAGGGGTACTGTGCAGGGATAACAACTGCTGGGTCATCCAGCTGGGAAATGGCATTGCTGTCCCACCATGCTCCAAGCTCTCTAGAGCATGTGGCTTGTACCTTGGCTTTTGTCTGTCTGCTCCTAGGTGCATCTGGGGATAAGGATGGTGGGACACCCTCCTTAATTTTATATTTTTTTTTTTTTTTGTATATATATTTATATACAAACTTGGAGTGAATCCTTGGACAGGCACTTCAGAGTGAGCTTCTGAAAATGCAAATTGCCTGCAGCAAGGAAGTATGGGAAACAGATTCAAAAATCTGTATACAGACAAAACTTCTTTTAAAAAATCATCTTAATTTTTCTTGACTCTTGCAACACACATCTGGCAAATCTGATGTGGGAGGACATAAGTCGGATAAGGTTTTGGTTCCCTGATAGAACACATGATGAAACACAGGGCAAGGGGATAGGTACTTAGCCTGTGGCTGTTATGATACATGGACTGAAGGCAGTTTTTCCAGCTGGGAATCTGCTTCAGGGAGTGTCTTGACTGAAACAAAGCCACGGTGTAGAGAGGAAAGCAGCCCATGACTGAGGTCAAGGCAGGGCCTGTGCCTGTGGGCTTTGTTACAGAAAAATGTTACGTAAGCTAAAACAGAGGAGAAGATTCATGGGGTCAGGCCAGGACCAACCAGCTTGTCCTCACACCATGCTTGGCCTAAGGTCCAGCCTCACACTGCTTGTGGACAGGATTTCTTCTTAGTGGCTGATACACTCAGCAATCCAGACCTTCAGCTGTCTCTGATTTGGGGACATTGCTTGAGGACTCAGCAATAGGCTATTGGGAAACCTCTCATCCATTAACTCCATATTTCTTACTCTTCTGAGTGACTCTTCTCCCTCATCCTAGGGCTATGTTCCACCAGATGTTATTGGGTTACAGCCCTGAGCTCTGCCCCATTCCATACCCGCGGGATATTCAGAAAGCCGTACATGAAGGCAGCTGGCCTAAACTGCAACATGAAAATACTGGGAAAAACAATAAAGGAGTCATTCTCCAGGACTGTGGAAGGGGAATGCTGGATTTCCTTCATGTAATGGGCATCTAGTCCTAGGAAGGAGGTACAAACTTCCTACCTGATGGCAGGACGCAGAATGGCATTGCCAATAATGAAGTGCACTTTTTCTAGGTTGGACATCGGTCTCTCAGAGATCGAGGTGTCCTCTTGGAAAGCCTCTTCTCCACTTCGCAGCTGGTCTGCCACCTGAAGGAAAGCAAGTAGAACCCCAGAGTGTTCTAGAAACCCCCCCTCTTAGCAGGCAACTCTCTCAGAAATGAGAGACACTCCTTTTCTGTCTTTCTGGATAAACCACTGTCTGCTCAGTGCAGGACCAGTTAGAGCCAGGCCATATTCCCCTCTTCTGTCTCCAGGTAACTCCTTAAATGCACTGTTACAGCACTATCACTGGCTTGGAGAACTTTCTTGTACTGTCCTGTACAGCCCTAAGCACATGGTAGTTCTCAGTCTGTTCAGGGCTTTGGGCAAACTGCTGTGTAATGCCAAGAGTTCTCAATAATAAATTGTTCCCTGTGTTCTCTGCCAGAGTGTGGATGACAGCATTGCCCAGGGGGATCATTTCCAAAGAATACTGCACCAAGTATCCCACACAGGTCTGCACTGGCTTCTCAGGGGAACAAGTTCCCAGCTGGGAGGTTGCTGTCACATAACATCTGTCAGAAGGTGAAGATAGGGTTCCAGGCAAGAAGAAAAGGAAGCAATTTATTTCCACCTCTTACCTTCCCTGTCAGCTTGGATGACCGTTTCAGCTTCAGGGATGAGATCCCCTTCAAAATTTTGTTATCCCTTCTGCCTTCTCTCTGCAACAGACATTACCACTATAGGAAATTAGTTCAATGCACAGCAAGAATGATTCATTAAGGACAGAAAGATGCTCAAGTGAACATGTTTTTGTTTTGTCCTCTCCTGCCAGAAGGAGCTGCAGTGTCCTGCCAGGACTAACTGGAGCCCTTTTGTACTTCTAGCATTTCAAGTACAGTAGCATGAAAGGGTTCCTTTGCTTTTCTCACTCTTGGTAGAACAGCACAGAAACCAAGGAAAGCAAATGAAAACAAAAACATAGCCTGCTTCTCTCACCATATTCGGGCTGTCATTCTTCAACTGGACCTGGTTTTTTCTGCCAAGTGTGTCATATATCTGTGTCATCACGGAGCTGCTCTTGGTGGTGGCATTCTTGGCAAACATTGCTGGCTCTGGCAGGTCCCCCATGAACCTCAGGATGATCACCCACACAACTAGAGAAGCCTGTAGTAGCAGAAAGCAAAATCAGACACCTCCAAGAGAACCAATGCCTCATGCCATTTCTGCCTGTTTAGATAAGAGCATTTTCTTCCTTTACCCCAGTCCAAGCTGTTTAAATTCCCATCTCCTCCTGCTACTTACACGAGGAGTTTAGTTTCATGTCAAACAACATGAGAGCAACACTCACAACACTTTAATGCTAAAGGAAGAGGGTACAGCTCTGGTGAGAATATCAGATTTGCTCTGTGGTTGCTGAGCCCTCACCATTCCCTTTACTGGCACCTTGCAGGTATGCTGTGGCTGGAGCGAGGTGGAGAAACCTTGGCTGAACTGCACCCTGCATTTACCCACCTGGGCAGTGGAGTGGACTCTTCCAGGAGCCCTCATGCCCAGAACTAGAAAGCCAAATAATAGCGAAGTTCTTGACACGTGGGATCCTCAATTCTGCAAGGCTGCTTAGCATCAAGGAAAACACCCTTCCTAATCCCCCTCTGGTTCAACAGAATATTGGATGCCTGGCCCTCCCCCTTCTGTCCTAACTCACAGACCAGCAACCCTAACAAGGGCAGAGAAGTGGGTGAGCTCTGGTGCTTCTTCTCTCTGGTCCATTTTTGCCTCCGAAGGGTAACTTCTGGAGAAGTCAAAACAAACCTCTGAGTTCCCTCTTTGGGTAGACTGAAGGTAACTAGAGATCCTGTGTTGGGCAGGTGTTTGTGGGAAGTGCCTGCCTGCAAAGTGCCAAAAAATGCCGATGAGAACTGTTATTTTTCGTACAAGTGCTTAAGACCATCTGCTTGGCTCTAGAGTCTCTGGCTCCCAGGGCTGTGCCAGAGGCAGGGGACCCAAGGATGAGGGGAGCTGTAAAGCTAGGGCTGTGGACAGAGCAGGTTCAACAACAAGAAGGAGCAAGATACCAGGACATTGTCCCTGTCATCATGGTAGAGTAGCGGGTGCCGTAGCTGTCTCCGGATATGTGTATGTGTAGAAGACCCCTGGAAATAAGTAGCTGCAAACTTGGGGAAGGTGTACTCTTCCAAGCCATCTGCTTCCTCTTCGAGCTCCACGCTCATGGGAACCATGTCCAGGTCTACCTCCTCCAGCTTGTTAGGCTTTGTTTCCAAGTCCTGTGCAGAACATGAGGAAGAAGCATATTTTCTTTCCCTGAACTCTGATATTCTTATGTTTGGTTTTGGTTTTTTTTTCTCTTGGTCATAGGTCCTCCTTTCCAGCTAACCTCAAAGCCATTTACAGCTGCTACCAACAGATCATTTGGACTCAGAGCTTGTCCTTCTGAGATACATCCACTTCATATGGCCTTCCTGTCTTGGTCCTCAGCAACAATATTGCTGATGGAAAATCCAGGTGTTACCTCACTGTTCATATCCTGCACTAAGACCATTCTATTTTGCCCACCTCTCCCTATGCAATTCCATCATCTACAGCTGTCAGGACTAGTATATACCAAGTTTTGCTTTTAAGAACATGGGATAACTTGGGTTATGAACTTCCACCTTTCAGGCAGAAAATCACCAACCTGAACCATGTGAACCATCAAATCTAGTCGGTAACTATTTTTCCTTTTTTCTCTCTCTTTCTCTTCTCCTGCTGCCTCCACTTTCCCCTCTCTACTTCTCTCTTTCATCCCTTTTTCTTTACTCTTTTAATCTGTTTTCTTCTTCTTTTCCTTCTCTTGTGGGTAACTTAAAACCAATGAATTGTGTTTTACTACAGCTAGTATATTGATTCTGTGGAATGGGTTTTTGTACTGAGTGTTGTAGTGAAATGCTTTTTCTTGGTTGTATTTTACTCCTTTTGCCAAAATATCTTCTCATTAAATTAAAAGTATTTCTCTTAGAGAAGAGTGTGTGACTTTTTCTCCGGACACTAATTAGAGGTTATAATGAACCAAAAGGCTTTTAAAAAGTCTTAAATAAAATGTAACCACTCTGGGCAACTTCTGGCTTAAACTCCAGAGTGTAATATAGGCTGTGCCAAAGAAACAAATCTGCAGTTAGAAGCTATATAGTTCTCAAAATGCATGTGACCAAAACGTTTGGGAACTGACCTCTGAAAGCAGATGTCACAGCGACTGTCTGGATGACTAATTTGGGTGATTCTTTCACTGTACAGAAGTTCATTAAACAGAACTGACCACTGATGGAATTCCAGCAGTCAGTGGACTTACACAAGGGATAAGCATGACTCATTACCAGTCTGCAGCTCTGTACCTCAAAACCCAGAGGAGCCTGTCCTTCTTGGCCTCCAATCATAGAAGGTAAAAACCCAAAAATTTTGTCCACCATTTCTTGGTCACTGATAACATCATGATTTGTTGGTGTGTTACTCCTTTGTCTTGCTTCGGCCTCCTCTCCCTCCTGAGTTGCCAGGCATAGAAATAAACATAGAAATAGGTTAGGCATGGCTTAAACATCATTCTGTTAGAATGAAGGAGTGTGAAGATGAAACACTATTACAAAGGTGTGTGACAGTGAGGTCCAGCCCTACCAGTGCAGTAGTGGAATGGGAAATCAAATGTTGCTTGTGTCAAGCAGTCACAAAGATCTGGCACATCAGCAGCAGGGCCTTGCTCTTACAGCTGTCCTTATGGACTGTTGGCCTATTGATAATGATGTGCAATTATTCAAGAACTTTATCAACAAGAGATAATACAGGGAAAACACAGAATTTCTAACAGCAGAAAACCCCACAACATTTAAAATTTAAAAAGGTTTTGTGTCAGGGGGTTGTAATAGCATTGGGCATATTTGGTAACGTGCCAGCTCATGCTGCAATCAGAAACGTGTATGTGTTTGGCTTGTCCCGTTTTCAAAGCGTTATTACAAATAGGTTTGCAACTACGTTTTCTCTTTCTTAAAATATAGCAGTGCTCAGATGTTTGAACAAGTCTGCAGGTCTGGTCTAGGCAAGGCAAGGTGTCTTGTTAGCCAAGGAACAGAGCACTCAGTGTTCTTCCACCAACATACTTACCTTTGGTAATCTCATAGCTTCTTCCATTGCTTTCACTGGTCCAAGGACTTGGATGAGACGTTCCTCTTCCTCCAAGTGGATATTCCTGGCTTCCAGCTTGTTCTGTGGACAACATTCTGTGACCTTTTGTACAACTGCTGAGCCAGGTCCCTTCAGCCATTAACGAGCTGTCCACACCAGCACTTTTTCCCAACAGGGACTCAGTTCTAGATCGGGCATTTTAGGGAAGAGGCAGAAATCTGCAAACTGGCTTTGTCCTGTTTATACAGCATTAGTACATAAAGGAAGTCATGGAGAGGCCTCCAACATGCTGTGGACTCTCAAGGGCTGGTAGCACATAGCAAGACACACTGTGTTAGGATTCCCTTCATGGATCCCTGAGTGCCATTAGCAGGCCTTTCTGTAGAAATGGATCTCCCGTTGCAGGAGAGATACATGCCCACATCTTTTCTCCTGCCTTCTGTCAAAACTGCTTCAGCTGTGTCAGTGAAGTTTTGACCCATGATAATGATCACATAAAGCAAATGTAAACAAGATCAGTCTGCCTAACACTCTGCTTTTGGGCTTGACAAGCGCTCAAAATACAATATCCCAAAATGAGTATCCGCACCTAGCGCTATGCTGCGACAGCGCTTGTTGTTCGTGAGATTGGAATTTCATAGAAACAAGTTATCTGTGAGCGTACCTCCCCCTTCCTCCTCTGGTAGGTCTGGCGAGCCAACATGCCCCTCGCGTATGCCTGTATGACACACACAGCTTTCTTCTGCTCTGCCACCTTCTGGCGCACCAGGTAACCCCGGCACCGGGCTTGGAGCCTGATGATGCGGGCCCGGGTGGCCCCGTAGTGCTGGGCCAGCTGCCGGCTGCGGTACAGGGCCTGCAGGCGCCCGAAACCCAGCATCGCCTGAGGGACGGGAGAGACAGCGAGTCACTTCAAAACCAGAGAGACTGGGATGGGTAGAAGACAACAAAATTCAGTAACTGCATAAAGACACTGGAAGCAGCTAATGTAATAGTACCTCTTGTGCTTTAAAAGGTACTTTACTGGTTTTCCTGCCAGTAAAACGACTTTAAAACTAGATATACAGAGTTATCTGGGGGATCTGTTCAGGGAATGGCTCCAGGGAGTGACAGTGATAGCCTGGGATTATGACAAGGGAAGGAACAGAGCAGACATGAAGCCAAGTGAATGGAAGCAAGCAAACAAAGTCACACCCTTGGAGCCATGGATGTGGCAATTGCAAGAGAAGCAGTGGAGGAGGGTTCCTATTTCACCAGAAAGCAGAATTCAGCAAGCCCTGAGATGTCCCAGAGTCCTCCTTGGACTTTACACCCTTCCTTACACCCTGACATCTTGCCTCTCCTCCCTTCAGTTGTGAATATCTTCATTCCTAATACTCTACTCAGTGTGGCAGGGCATAGTAGATAAACAAACAAACACACACACACACACATATATGTGTACACCTTCATCTTACCATTCTGAAGTCCTTCCGGCAGCAGTAGCCTCTCCAGGCTGACTGAATAGCTACAGCAGACTTCCTCTGTTTCAGGAACTGCTTCCTAAGCAGACAGACATGTGAGGTGACAAACAATAGGTTATCTCTGTTGCTTCTTATGACAGTAGTAAAGAAGAAGGTGGCATTTCTTTCCTTTTTTCCTGGGATGTCTCCAGTCTGATCTCAGCCTTGTTTCCTGCAAAAATACTCACAGCAACTGCAGACCAAATTCATTGCTATGGTCAGAGAGCTCTGTAAGAACTGAAAACCCCTTACATCAAGGTTGGATAAGTAACTCCCCCACCTAATAACCACTTGCTCCCCAGTGTCCTGCTGCCAGGACAAGTAGCCCATCTGAGCAAGATGAACTTCCCATGGTACAAACTGTCACACCAAGGCTGGCACATAGCTCTGATGGTTTAAAAATAAAAGCAAGTTGAGGTTTTTAGGGAGAGGTGATACTCTGTTAAATAGCAGGCAGAGTCTGAAAAAAAAGGGGGAAGTTTTGGGGCATTTGTGTCACGTTTTTTGTTTCTTGCTCTCTACTGTCAAGAATATTACTAAACTAAACCAGGATTCAGTCCTATATCATGGTTCTGATTGGGGGGATACAAGGTAAATAAGAAGAAATCGTGACACAGAGCATTCAATGAGGACAAATATTTACTTGACAGCGACTAAATTGCCCTTCTGAAGATATTTCAAACTAAAACCAGACAAAATGCAAGAATTATGCATCTTTGGCAAAGAGAAGGACTAGTTAATTTCTGTCTGATTCTTTTCTAGGTTTTGTATCAAAGAAGCATCCTAAATAAGAGAATTCTTGTAGCTCTGAGAAGGACAGATTGCATGGGGATTTCCTGCTTTTGAGATGTCTACCATTTACCAGAAATATTAAGAACAAATCCTCCTTCCAACCCTTCCTGTTCATACAAGCTGTGTGTGCCACAGCCCTGCATTTTGAAAAGCGTCGTGAAAATAAAAAAACTGAGCCAAACCAAATCCTTGTGCAAAATCTGCATAGATACACTGTGCACTCTTACATGATGAGCATGGAATTTAGGGCTGGTGGAAGGTGTAGATTGGTACGTTTCATACCTAGAAATGCTGCACAGAGTGTGTTAAGATGCACCACAAAGATAACTGCTTCAAACCAAAGTGACTTCCTTCTTACAAGATCACTGACCTGTCCTTCAATCCTCTCATCACCTTCTGGATAAGAAGAACCTTATCTGTGAGTATATTTTGGCGTTGCAGCTCCAATACAGTGTCATGATGATCCTGTTAAAACAAAGTGTGGATATGCCAGGTGAGCAGACACACACCTACGACCTCTGAAAACTGGGCATGTGGTCTGAAAGAGGCCCAAAATCAGCATGATGGAGCATAATGTGATTAAAATGCATTTATGGGACTTCAGTAGGACGAGTACACGCCACCTGAGCACACCTGGTCTGTCTATAGCCATAAACAAGCAGTCAGACTGTTTTACCTGGGGGAATGCTACAGGCAAGGTGGTTTCCTGCAACAGTGTACTGGTATCCCATTCTTTTTTATGCTCCAATACATTGCACTGTACTGTTTCAGCTGCAAAGCTGGCACACAGGAACAGGATCAGCCTCTCCTACACCAGACTGTCTCTACTGAATTATTTGGCCTTCAGGAACAAAGATACAGCTTCAGATTCAAGAGAGTTTATAAGACAACCGAGTCCTCCTAGGTCACCACTCTTGCACAAGCAGGTCAAACTGTACTGTGAAGCATCCAGTCTTTCAGGAGAAGAGACAAAAAACTGTCCTTTTTACTTACTTTAAGGAAAATCTTGGTCCTTCCAACTTGCCAGCTTTCATCCTTGCCCAGCACTGCCTCGGAGATGCTGATGCAGCTCTGTCGAGCATCATTCTTCAGCTGATGTGCAAAAGCATGGTGATGTTAGGGCTTGGTTGTGAAACACAGCAGCTGTGCTATAGGTAAGGATCTACTGCCCTGCATTTCAAAGGGCGAAGAACAGGAAGGGATGAGGTCTTACTGACCTCTGGGCTGACAGTATAATGAATGAAAGTGGTTCAACTCAAATGGTCAGGAAAAGGAGGAACACGACTGCATGGCCAAACATTCCAGAGTTCAAGTGTGAGGAGGATGTCAGAGACCTGAGAAGTATGTGATTACAGAAAAGAAACATCTGAAGGCACATCCTGCCTGGGATGTCTGTATGGAGCAGGCCAATGACAGCTGGACCTAAAAACAGCTGTCCATTTTCAGCTAAGGCCCAAGTGAGTAAGTATTTAGCTGTAATTACTGTGGTGACAGTTCCATGATGGCAGCTCCTGCGATGACAGCTCTCTCAACTGTGCCAGCAGTAATTCAAGAACTTTCTACCGTGGAAAAGACTAAAGCCTCGTAAGGAAAAGTTAAATTAGCCTTAAACCAGGTTTTTGCTTACACACCTGTTGTCGAAGAGACCATGGCAAGAGAACCCTGTATCTCTCAAAGAACTCCTCAAAGGTGTAGCGAATTGGGTACCCAGCTTTCCTGATCTGAATGGTCTCCATCATCCCCGAATATCGCAGCTGTTTGATACACAGCTCCCGGTCGAACAGCTGAAGGGGAAAGCACAAGAGGAGGAGACTTAGCACTGAAAGAAGGTACACATCCAGCATCCCTCAGAACGTATCTATTAACCTTCAGCCTCAGAGGGCCTGCAAAATGGCCGACTATGCTTTTCTTAATTGCACTGAATGAATTCATTATGGGCATAAACAAGTTACCCCAGAGGGCTCTCAATTCTGTGTATGTGAGCAGAAGATACAGCCCGTTAACTTCACTCTGGCTTTAGTAACCACTTTCAATTCCAGAACCACAATTCCAGATGAACAGTGAGTTGTTCATATCATTTGCAGGTGTGAACAACTGCGGTAGCAACTTAGGCCCTTTGGGCATACCCTGCAGAGCATAGCAGGTGTGCTGCTTGTTTCTAACAGGCTCACTAAGCCACATGCAGTACTTCAAAAATATTCACTTGACCAACACCATACCAAGTTTAAGTGTAAAACTGGAGTTTTACACCTGAGTTCCAGACAAGTGTCTTAATGACAAACTGATTCCTCTTCTCCCGTGGTGTCAGACTAAGCCACATCACCCCTCTCACAAACTCCAACAGCTCTCCTATTCTCTCTCAGGCTATTTCATAGTATGAGCATTGTGGGATCCTAATGGGTGTTTTTGTCCCCTTGCTGAGGGGCTACAAACTCTCTTTCGCTTTACAGAAAATATAACTATATAACTCTGCTCAGGAATACCTGTATGTGCTTTTTTGCCATCCATTACTGTAGGATGTATTTTTTGAGATGTTTTTGTACATTAACAATGTTATATCCTCCTACTGTCTTAATTGCAGGAATAGCCTGTACTCCAGCTCTTCTTGGCTGCAGCCAAGCACAGCTATAAAGTGCTACACAGCAACCGACAGCTTTTTCTGATTAAAAACTTCACTGAAGACAAGAGCTCATATTGTTAGAACATTACCAGTGGTTTCTTGTAGTCATTAGGCTTGATGCAGCGGATGAAGTATGGCTGGCACTGCTCCAGGATTTTCATTAGTTTTTCCAGGGATTGCTTGAACTGTCCTCCCAGAGTAGAGAGCCGCTTGGTGGTATCCAAGCCCTGGGAAGAGTAAGCACGTGCTGACTGCTACATCATTCACTGCCAGAGGCCAGTTAATAAAACTTTGTATTTTTGTACAGCGTAGCAGTATCACACAACTCTCAGAAAAAAATTATTTACCTACATGGGAATTAAATTGGTCGTTTTCATCTTATTAATTTTGGCTTATTCTTGCAAAGAAACCCCATTAAGTGCTGTCACCTACTTGGGCACTAAGTTCTAGCAATGATGGTGGCTGTGGTAGAAGAAATTCCACCTACAGGAGCCCACATACGCCTGTCTCTTCCAGCCAAGGCTGTGTTTAGTGTAGGGCCTGGGTGCCAAGTGTGATTCCTGGGTGCGTGCCTGAAAGCTTCGTGAGAAACAGCCCCTCCCAAAGCACTACCAACCTCCAGGCCAGACATTTTGTGCCATCATAGATAAGAATGCTAAAGACCCAGAACAGCCTATTTCTTAAGGATTAGGATGACTGATCACCTTGCTCATTAGTACTACAGTAAGCAGGGAGAAGGCAAACTTTTACTGGAGTAAGGTGAGAGCCACTCCAGACTTCCCCAGCTTCTCTGACAGCAGAGTTCCACCTATGCCTTTTTCACACAAATCATCACATTAGGCTCAAGCTTCTATCTCTCAGTATGGGCACATTAAATTGCAGTGACACCAGTACAAATTCCAAGTAACAGAAGGGCTCCAGTGGCCTTTTACATACAGGCATGGAGCTAATTATTGCAGCACAACACAGCTGGTTTGCTCGTTTGGGGAGGGGTTAGTGGGTTGTGGGGGTTTTTTTTATTTTTTTCCAAGTAAATAATTTAAAGTTCAGTGGCTCCTCTCACTTCCATGGTCTTTACAGTACTTCATTCTGCTCTGTTCTTACATCTAAAGTGCCTTTTTGAACACTCAAATTGCCACCCTCTGCTTTAGTTGCAGGGCAAGGCTGCCCTCCAGTGATCAAAGACTCATGTTTTTGGAAAACAGCTCCTGGCAATGTCTTGTCGCAGCTCTGATGCATCTTAGGGCTACAAAGCATCTGAAGTAGGTATGCTAACAGCATATACATATTTAAGCTGTGTAAGAGTTAAAAGCAGCTTTCACTCCCAGACCTTAGAGGCCTTTCTGCTGTACCCTCAGTGGCAAGGCCACAAAAGGCTGAAGCCCACGCCCTCATGATCTCACACATGGAACATTGTTAAAGCTGAATTTGTTGTTGGCTTTTGGCTTAAATGGTGACTTTTCTGCCCTGGTGTGTCAGGAGAGGAACTGTGGGACCTCAGGACAAAAAAGTGTTTTCTGGCCCTTAGTTCATTATTCTTTTCTGTAGCCTGCTTCTTAAGCTTCCCAATGGTAGCCCCACCTATCTGAAAATTAATAGGGGTATTTCAGCTAATTTTTATGCATTTTGGAATGGGTAGCCCCCCTTTAGTATCTCCTTTCTTGACATGCTGCTGTGCTTTTTTTCAATAACGCAGACTTATTTATAGGAACAAAAACCATTAGAGCAATGTAGATAGACCTGATATTTAATCTGAAGGTATTCACAGCATTTAAGAGATACTAAGCCAGTTCTCTGTTGCTGCTTGTACCACTTCTGATGTTCTTTGCCCCCAGGATGTTTACCTGTCCATGGCCAGGTGTTCTGGACAGCAGAAAACCACACTGGGACAAAGACAGAGGAAGAAAGAACAGGATCAGAAAACAGTGCCAGGAGAATAGGCAGATAAGAGGTAAGGTAGCAAGCTGTTCTGTGTCCTGAAAGAAAAACTCAATGATGTAAACAGTAAAAGCAAAAGTACCTTTACACACTGACGACAGTACATTGTTAAATGCTCAGAAATCACAGTTTGTGAAAGTTGGAGCAGCACAAAGAACCCAAACTCTGCCCCAACGCTGTTTCCAGTCCACTACACTTTACACCCTCATTTTCACAAGGCTCCCTCCACCACCAGGCACAGATGGGCCTGTGACAATGAGCCATCATGAACTTTGTCATAAAGCCTCTGGGCAAGAAGGGAGAGCTAAAATTGCAGCAGTATGCAGGGCAGTGAGACTGTCTCTACAGGTGTCACTGGGAGAAGGAGACAGAGTATCTTTCTGTGACAGCACAGCTCTTTGCTCTGTTGTGCTACCTGTCAGCCCTCTGTAGGAATGGGAAGGCCAGGACCCACTGTCCAGTGAGACTCTTTGGTGTTCTGGTCCCAGCAGACTGGCTGCCTGTGCAGCACAGCAGCAGTTTCCCTACTGTGCTGGCTTTGCTGAGGGGTCTCTGGTTGGTGCCTTGTCCATTCCAATGAACATTTTGAACCCCCTCGTAATTTACACCCCTCTGAGCAATGTGGGTGCTGGATGGATGCCCAGGCAGGTGCAGACCAAACCCATCCAGCTGATGCCAGCAGGTGGGGGAGGTCCCACGACTCAGGGACGTGGGGCAGCCTGCAGGCATGGCTGCACAGATGTCCAGGGATGCAGATCTGGGCAACAGGGCTGACAGTGCACTTGTCTACAGCACAAACACCAGACCCCGACTTTCCTGCAGCTTCCTTTGCAGAAACAAGTTGAATGAAAGGGACAGGAATTTGCAGAGACAGTGGGGGGAAAAAAAAAAAAAAAGAGGAGGTCAAGAACAGCTAGAGGAAGGGAAGAGAAATGAGTTGTTTCTATAAGCCAGTGTCAGTAAGCCAACCTTGTAGATCTGGTCAGCTCCAAGATGCCGGATGGTCCCACGTCCCAGAGTAGGTGGGGTCACTTCCACCTGGAAAATCTCTCTCAGGAATTTGTTTTTGGAGGAATGGACCACTTGCATTACGTTAGCACTCAGTGTGTCACGATTTTTCTCCAGGAAATCTATAGGATGGAAACAAAATTATCACATCTGCAGCCTGCTGGCTCTAGCACCACTCTGTCTGCCTAAAATCCAACTCATTTACAGTAACTTGCAGATTGGTTTAGAGTCATTCTCCTGGCCTCCTGATCAGCTTCAGATCAACACTACCCTGAACAGCCACATACCCAGGGCACGTCCTGCCCTTCTCTTCACCCTCTGTATCCAGCAGAGAAAGACTCACCTTTTGATTCATAAAAGACAACCCCAGCAAAGTGGTTGATGCCAAACTTGGTGTCATGAACACTCTTAGGTGGGATATAGACTTTACTTTTGCCATGGAGGGAATTGATTTTAACAAGCATGGTGGCATCTGTTCCCTAGAAACAAATACAGGCAAAACCAGACAGTTATCAGATTGTCCCCAGCACTGGCCTGTGCTCAGCAAACAAACAGAAGTGGTGATCAGAGATAGCAAAAGCTCAAATTCTGCCCTTATTTGTGTAGCAGATCTGGAGGAAGGCAGTGCCAAAAGTATCTTCCCTTTTACACAGACCTCTCTCTCAAGCACCATGACAGAACACACCATCAGAGCCTAAGGCCTGGTGTTCTAGGGCTGTACACAAGCCCCCATAACACTACTGACATCACCAGGTGCACTGAGAATTCCTCAGAATTGGTCTTTGGACCTCACAAGCAGAGCCCCCCACCAGACATTCTCACGCCATCCTGTCCAGGACACTCTAAGGGGTGCCTGCTCCTTCTCCTGGGCAGGCACAGTTCTTTCACTCTGCAGCTGGTGCAGGACTCAGAGATCCCTGGAAGATTCCCTGAGCAGATACCAGTCAGCATGCCCAGACTGTGAGTTCCAGAGGCAAGGCAGTCAGCTGGGTGCTTCTCTTCAAGGGGTGCCGTCACAATCTCATCCCCTCGTGGTGCACGTGAGGCACTCACACTGTGCACTGTGTGCACTGGCCCTTCTAGGGGCAGTGAGGGCTGTGCTCTCAGAATTCATGTGCTCTGGGAGTCATAGAAGAGGTGCCTTCTCATCCTGACTGTGGGACCACCCTCTTCTTAGGGAAGAAAGCAGAAAGCTGTGTGCCTGTGTGTGATCCTCTCAAACTGTTACCTGAAGGACACAGATGAGCTGAGGCAGGGGCTGGCTTTTCTGGACAAGCCCATTGCCATCTGATTCCTGCACTAGCAATCCTGCTTAGCCTCACTGTGCTCTGGAGGCTGAAAATTCTTTGCAGGGATGTCTGAGATCAGATGCTACTTTCACCTCTGCTCTTCTGTTTGAGATGCCTGGTCTTTGCAGAATAACATTTCACAGAATCACGGAATTGTGGTAGGCAACAGCCACAGACTCTCACTCATCCACTAAGCAGGTCACCTTGTCATAGAAGGAGATCAGGTTAGTCAAACAGGACCCATGCTGACTGGGCCTGATCACCTTGTTGTTCTGTATGTGCTCTGTGGTGGTGCTCAAAATGATGTATTCATGACCTTCCCCAGCACCAAGGTCAGGCTGACAGGCCTGTAGTTCCCCTTCAGTTCCTCACAATGGTGACATTCCCTCAATTAGGTTTGTCAATCAGGAGAAGAAAGAACAAGCTGCAGCCCAGACCAAGAGCAGAAAAATACTCAAACGACAATTTCAAAGATTTCCTAAGAAGCCCTTGTAAAATGATCTGGACTCCTTCCTTCTTTGTTTGGAACAGCTGTAAGAGTTTCAACAGCAAGGTACCAGGAAGAGCAAATTCCAACAGAGAGTGAAGCAGCTGTATAGTGAGCTATACAGCTCTCTCTGTGGGGAGAACACATTGCCTCTTCTAACGTGTCGAAAAGCCACCTTTGCACTTTTGTGTGTGTAAAACCAAGTGCTACCTGTGAGCTGTGTGCAAAGCCAGGCATTACGAGTGAAACCAGAAATTTACCTTTGGGAACCTGCTCTCTTCATCAATGAGGGAGATGATGTTCATGGGCTTGAGTGCAATGACTTCCAGAGCCTGGCGGTTGTCAGTGAAGTCGATGTTGTTCCAGGCAATGTGCTCTGCAAGGTATTCCTCCTGCTCCAGCTTGAAGACATGGTGCACGAAGAACTGCTGAAGGTGCTCATTTGCAATGTTAATGCAGAGCTGCTCAAAGCTAAGGAAGGACAAGAGGAGAGCCCATGGTCATCCTTGGCCAGTGCTGCACTGCTCTCTGTTATTTGTTTATTCTCTGTATTAGATACATATCCAGAGATACTACTGCTAAATTCCACAGTGCTGGTGACACCATCACTGCATGTTGCCAATCTTAGCAATACAAGAGAGGCATTTTCTGCCGTGGTAAAGATCAGCAGCAGTGAGCCAACTGGTGATTGAGTGTTGCTGAGTAGGCAAGGAAAGATCTCTTACGTGTTTCAAGAAACTCCAGAGATAAAGGGGGATGTATAACTGTGAAAATCGCTTGACTGCATGAGCGTGTGACATGTTTCTGCTCCCACTGGCACTGCCAATTCTTTGGTTAGTTACTCCTTTAAGTGTTACCTGGTAACTGCTGTGGCACACTGTGTGTGCCTGTGGAGTGCTCACCACAGTGAGGCCCCATGTGGACTGCAGCCTTTGGGAACAGCATAAAATAACAGGAGAGAACACAAAAGAAAGAAGACAGACCAAATTGATCCTAGATCCTGCTCCAAAAGTCAGTGAGGAATATTATCTTGTTTAAGGCAAGAGGCATCAGTTGAAATGGATTGAAAAAAGACTGCAGAGTGTGCTGATGGTTTGTGAAGGACTGATGATATGGTAACTAAGAATGGCAAACAGAAATGGTGCTTTGGGACTGGAACCACCAGCGGAAGAGGCCACAGTGGTACAATGGTATACTGACCAGGGACTTTGCTGTCCTGTCCTTAAGAGTGGAGAAATGAAGCAGCCAAAAAAAAAAAAAAAAAAAGGATGGGAGAACATTGAGGAAGATGTAAGCATGAGCTGAAATGGTCTCCTTTGTACTATATGCCAAATGTATCCCAAGAGACATTGTAAAATGCAACGGAACAGGAAAGTTTGGTACAGAGACACAGGGACATACTACATCCTCACATAGTGGCTGTTTGCTCATAGCAGCTTCATAGCCATCTCCTCTGAGAAAATTCCTGAGGTTTTGGAATAGTTGTGTAATGGATGCACTAAACTGAAGGGGGGAGAGGAGGCAGAAATATGACCAAGACTGAAGAAAAATGGAATCTGTGCAGGATCATAATTGGGAAAATCCAGTAATGGAAATGTCACTGCTTTTGAGAATCAGGATGATGATGAAAAAGCATGTGTCTGTCTGGTTTTTTCATTCTTTCCCTTTACATCAGCTGCTTTTCAGCTTCTCATCTGGAGTCTCCTACCTGTTGTTGCTGAAGTTTTCAAACCCAAAAATGTCCAACAGCCCAATGGACTGACGTCTGTCCTTATGCTTCTCAGAAGCTGGGTTGAAAATGGCTGAGTTGATCTTGTTCACTATCCACAGGAAGATCCGTCCATATATCCCCTGAGGAAAAAATGCAAGAGGAATTAGAGCCCATCATTAGAGTCTTTGGACATAGCTTACTGCTTGTTATTGTGCTGCTGTGAAACTGTGCCTGAGAACCAGAAAGGCCCGGAGCCCTCTGGGTGAATGTCACATCAGACTCCTCAGCCAGGAAGACAGAGAGCTCTGAAAGCATCTTCAAAACATGGAAGTCTTTGGAAGTCTTCAAACATGGAAGCTGTAAGCACCAGTACCTTCACAAAGGCATCCCTGCCGTCGGCAGCTTGAGCCACGTTCAGAGGCCTAGACACACTTTCTCCTCGGACAATGATGGACAGGTTTGTGAGGCTGTTCTGGAGTTCACTGGAGTCCACCTGGAGGAACAGTCACGGCAACCTGGTCATTCCAGGTGAATAAAGGAGATCCAGCAAAGTATGTATCGGGAAGAGGGCTGTGACAAACTGCATGTCTAGCAGCATTCACTGGCAATTTGCTGTCCCAGTTAAATATCTCCCCACCCAGAGAGACATCTGCAGCAGCATGACTGGAGTGTCAGCAGGAAGAAGGGGATGTGGCTGTTGGATGTGCATCCCTGCACAGACACTCCAGAGACGTGCTCTGTCAGTGTGCTCAGGGAACAAGGGTGAAGGAGGAACTAGCAGGAGGAGATGAGAGTGCGTTACCTCGAGCAGCTTGGTGGCGATTGAGAAGTGTGGGGAGTCCATCACATCGGAGCAGTCCAGGTTGTCGTACACGGCCGCTGCAAAGAGGACAGTTGGTCTGGGAGGGAACCATTTCTGCTACATTAGCGGCCTGTGTTGTTAATGCAGTTGCATTTCTGTGATCCCGTAGCTCTGGGAATGTGGCAGGGCACCCAGTTCTCTTTTGAAACTCCCAGGTTTGATGATTTTACTGAGGATTTCACCCAGGGATCCTGGGATCTACAGGGCTCTCACAACTCCAGAACATCAGGCTAAAAACAGCAGCCAAACTGACAAGGTTATTAATTTAAAATAGTAGCTATTGAGGGTCTGGGGAAGTGATATTTGACTCCAGAAAATGTGTTTCTGAAAATATTTTTTGTCTGTCTGCTTGTAGGAAATCTGGACAACAAAGGGGAATGAAGGAAATCCCTAATTTTAGCAGCCAGCGTTACTCCAAAGAATCCAAATGGCATCAGTGCATCAGGCCCTCTGTATCACAAAATGAGGAGCTCTTTTCTAAAATGTGAGAGATTCTGGCATCCCGCTGGTGGGTGTCACACTGTGCCTGTCCATACCAAAAGTGCACCTATGCAGGTGAGTGTTTACCAGACTCAGCCAGGAGGATGACTGCTGTTATCTCCACAGCAAACACCACTCAGCTGCTCCTATGTCCTCTGGCTTGCCTGGCACAACAATCAGCAAATGTAACACGGCATTATACTTCCTGTTGTTTCAGTTTGTGTGATAAGGGCCTATTTACAACCATGGAAACCTGATGGCATGACAAAATAACAATAAGATGTTGTTTTTCAAAACACTAGGCAGTGGAGTCACAGATCAGAATTTTATGGTGCTTATCTGCCCGTCCTTCCAACTCTGTTGACCTGTTAATGCACGGCGGAGCAGCACAACCTAATCTGTACAGATGGAAGCACCGACTGGAAGTACCTTTACCATGGAGTCTGAGGAAAGGCAAGCACAGACAGTGCTGAGTTTACCTTGGAACTCTACATTCCCCAGGTGCAGGATGGCAGCTAGCAGCTTGCTGATGTCCCAGTGCTCAGAATCCGAGAACATGAGGATCTTCATGGCCGAGCGGATGTGGGCATAATCCTTCGCGTCGTTCCGGCTGTCGCAGGACATGCAGTTGCCCTGCAAGGCACCACACCCACAGGTGAGGAAAATCCTCCTGGTACCCATACAAGGAAGAAGGGACCTGCAGGCTGACAAACCTTTGTACACAGTGTGGTTATCCTGTGAGTCACTTGCCACAAGATGCAAGGTAAAAACCTATTTAGATATCCTATATCCTCTTCCCATGGCTGCTTCTTCCTTCATCTTTACTCTAAAGAACCCATTAGCAGAGGGCTCGGTAATGTATTTCTCTGGGGCTAAACAGAATTCTGGGGAGGCCAAAAGGACAAGCTGAAGGGAAGGCTGCTCTAGAGCACAGAAGGACAGGAAGCTTTGACAAGGTTACCTACATTTACAAGGCCATGCCAGTTTCTTTGGTTTCCTCCCTCTGTCTTGTCAATGGACAATTAAGAGCCCTTATCCCAAATCAAAGCAAGTAGGATTGGATCAGTACTAGAAGGCAAATCTCAAAATAAAAATATTAGGTTCTAGTGGAAGGCAAATGGAAGCATTCAAGGCAGCATCAGAAGAACCTTCATCAAAGCCTGGTCCCAGGATGCTGCTCCTGATAGAAACTATTTTCAGCCCTAATGGAGATGGGGAAATGCCTTTTTTATCCTTGCTATTTCTGACAATATAGTGTGATGATTACAAAAGTGAAATATTCCTAGACATTTCAGTCTACAGCATCTAGACATGCCAGCTTGTGCCAACAGCTGACCTTAACAAAACCATGGATATGTTCTCCTTTAATCCAGTCCTCCTATCTCTCTATCATACTGCCCTACTGCTGACCCAGGGGCCTTTTTTATGGAATGAACAATGGCTGAATTGCACTAATTGTACTTGTCAGCTTTTGCTGCAAGATCACTGCTATTTTGAAAACATTACATTTGAAAAAATCTCCAGCAACTTAAATGGTTTTTCTTTTGAGACTTTAGAAAGGGATGATAGACTTGATTTGATTTCCTCTGAAACTAGATGCCTATCTTCCACTAACTTCAGTAGAGGCAGGACTAAGCCCCATTTTTTCCACAGCTGTAGAACAGCCCAAATCAAACCAGCTGACATGTTTAATATGAGATATCTACACAGGCTAAAGAACAGAATTTTCATTATGGCTTTCATGTCCTAAACCAAACAACTAGCTATTTTCAAAAATCTCACCTATGAACATTCCACTGCTACCACAATGGCATCATAAACCCAGACAGGGACATTAACATCAGTTGTGGGAGGTTATATTGAATGCCAGCTGCCTGCATTGTGCATATAAGATTCATTAGATATAAGGACTAGGATTCTGCTTATTCATTTTCCTCTAAGGTACACATATGTGATTGCTGTTCTCCCTGGAATGAGATCCCTTGCATTCCTCTGAAATCTGAGTGCCTGGGAAAGTGTGGGATGTTTTCCACCTGCTTTAATATGTCCTTTATGTTTCTTAAGTCTGACTTTGATAGAAAGCTTTGACTTGCCTCAAGCTGCTTCCCACTGGTGAACAATACAATAAGTCTCTGAAACTGAGGCTCACAGCACTTTTGGTGTTATTGCTCCTGGTATTCTAAGGAAAGGACTGTTCATGTTTGGTAATTACCACTTGCAGCTCCTACTGATTGTAATTGCTCATTGGGAGAAGCAAATGGCAGAGGGATAAACAAAGAAGAAAAAAAGCAGAGGCTATTACCATGGTGAGATATGTGTACTCTGAAGCAGTGCCCAGATTCAGCATCTTTTTCTGCTCTGTGTTCATCCCCATTAGCATGCAGTAGAAGATGTGATAGTTCCTCTCCTCTGGAGCCTAAAAAAAACCAAAACAGGCCAATGGACAGCCTTGTCAGGATAAGCTTGTGACACAGGAGCAGGCAGAATGCACACCTGCCAGTGCCCTCACCTGCCGGCAAACCCGGGACTTCTCCAGAAGAAACTGTTCTATCCGGGCTCCTTCTATCACACCATTTTTGTTGAAGTGAATGTCAATGTATTTCCCAAAGCGGCTTGAGTTGTCATTTCGAATTGTCTTGGCATTTCCAAAAGCTGATGGGCAAGGGACAGAGAAAGTATCTGGATTATTACAGTCAATGAACATCGTCTATTTTTTATGCCCTTCTGTTTTACTGCTAGTGTTTTACACGTTGTGTTCCAAAAGACAGCGCTGGCAAGCACTGCAGAATGTCTGGTCTCAGGCTGCCTCCTGAAGAGAGAGGCAGGCACACTGTGCATCCACATAATTGGGTCCTGAAAGACATATTCCAATTATACAAATGTGGTCTGTATCTGGCCAGACAAGGGAGTCTGAACACCTCCAGAAGGATTTACTGGGAGCACATTTGATCCCTGTACAGAGAAAGATGACTGTCTCGGGGAGCTCCCCTACAGATACATCCATGTCGCTTTGCCACTGTCTAAGGTGAATGCTACACCAGGGGGCTTTGCCTTGGGCTCTGCATTCCCAAGGACTCTTGTGGTCCCAGCAGTTCAGGGTTACACTGCAGTGGCACCTCCTCCCACTGCGTGGAAGCTGCTGTGGGCTTCATGGAGACATGGCAGGGAAGTACAGAGAACATCCACTGTGCATCACCACTGTTTTCAGGGGGTTTAGCAGTTATGCAGAAACAACAGTTCAAACATCTGTTTCTGATTTTTTTTTATCCTGAGATAAATGTGGTAAATCCGGCATGTTTGCTGAATAACCCACCTTCCAGAATGGGGTTGGCCTCTAGGATTTGCTGCTCTATCCAGGAATGCTGGCCACTGACAGCTGCCAAAAACTGCAGTATTAGCTTTGTGCTTTCAGTTTTGCCAGCTCCAGATTCTCCACTGCAATAAGAAACAAGATCATTACAGGTTTCCTTTATTTTTTTGGATAGGGTGGCAAAATGGCAGACCAAGTGGAAAAAAAAGTAACCCACTTAAATTTACCCTGTGAACGGCAGATCACACTTTCTTTCATAGAGGGCTAGAAAATTCTAGTCTTTCACCATCTTATCTGCTCAAATTTGTTTTTTAGACTTAGGCTGAGGACTAAATTCTCCCACTAATTAAAACCAAGCAAATCCATGGAAGACATTCTGTACCTGTGCAAATTAAATGACCACTTGCTTTTCTTCTTTGTTGCATTACTAGATTGTGAATGCTAGTCTTAGCACCTCGACTGAGTTGCCTCAGCTATAATCAGATATTACTGAACTGAGACTATCTAGTTCTTCACCTTGATGACAGAAAATGGATTGTTTATAGGATGAAAGCAAGCTTCCCTCCATCTTCAGGTTAGCAGAGGTTATTTCTCTCCAGGAAATGTCTGTTCTCAGGAACTACATGTAACAGAAATATCATGCCTCCAAGGTAAAAGATAGCCCTACATCACATAGGGTCATAGTTTATGTTTCCATATGTAGTGACCATGTGCAGAATGTGCAGCCACATTCAAAGATTCTGGGGGAAAACAGTGGACTTCAGAGGTCCCTTTTGCGGCCTAAACTGAAAATGAAGAAGCAAGGGAGAAATATTTCCTTCCTGTTGTCTATAATCTTGTCTGTGCCCTTCCATTTGGAAAGTCTGCTTTCTCCACAAAGGCTCCCCAAAACCATGCCAGACTTGGTTTCTGCTATTTGTCCTCTCGGTCCAGTCACCTGATCACACAGCACTGGTCTCTCCTGTTCCTCTTCATATTGAAGTAACAGTTGTCTGCAATGGCAAAGACATGAGGTGGTAGCTCTCCAATCCTCTTGTTACAGTACAGCCTGATCTGATCCACTGTGTAGAGGGGCAGCAGCTGGTATGGATTCACTGCTACCAGGATGGATCCCGTGTAAGTCTGCAAAACAGTTGTGAGCGTTACTGCTGGCAGCAAACCTGCAAACAAGAATACAACAAAGCCACTTGCTGTATAAATCTCAACAGAGGCAGGAGGGGAGCCTGGGAGATCATAACAACACTAGGTGAAGCTGAGAGCCCAGATCCTCACTAGGTGCTGCTGTTAAAATTTTAGGATATGGAGGGTTTTGCCCAAGGAAGAATGCTGGGTGTAATCTCCTTGCCAAAACACACCTTGGGGCTCTGTCTCAAGCTGAAGTGCATGGAAGTCCAATTTGACCTGGCATTTTTGTGTTATCATAAGCTGTTTGGCCATGTTTTGTTAAGCTGCTTTTGTATTCTAGTGTAGATGTAGCTGAACTTTGCTAGTGGGCTAAGTTATACTTCTGCTATATATACACAGGGATTTAGTAACATTTTTAAACAGCACCACTGTTGAAATGAAGGATGCTGTTGAAGGCTGTGGAGACA
Organism: Lepidothrix coronata; assembly: GCF_001604755.1. Classification (NCBI taxonomy): domain Eukaryota; kingdom Metazoa; phylum Chordata; class Aves; order Passeriformes; family Pipridae; genus Lepidothrix; species Lepidothrix coronata. Next base: position 1,188,211 of record NW_016690305.1, read on the forward strand.
CAAGGCAATATTATTGTTCAAGAACTACATAAGACAACTGCAGACTGCTAGAGTCAAATACAACAGGTCTTCACATACACCTTGGTATTTATAACTGCAGCATCTATAAAATCAGTCCTTGTTTACTCTAAACATCACCACACCTATCTTGTAAGAGGCAGCTTCTCTCCTGTAGTGTATATAACATGGGAGGCAAAGCATGGAAAAACCTGAATATTAATTATCATATTACAAATTGGAAACTAAGAAACAAAGAAAATAAAAATGCCAGATTGCTCAGTCACAGATAAAACCTGTAATGGGCAAAATATCTGGATTTGTTCTCATCTATTTTATTAATCAAAATCAAGTAAATGTTGGCTTGGACTGGAGGACAGCCATGTCACTGTGTACTAGTTGGACTGATCCTGCAGGTAAGAGCAGCTCTAAGCTCTAACACAGGCTAGATTTAGCTCACTGTCAGTGACTGGTGGAAATGATCACTCGAGGAGAAAGTCAGCAGGGTCACTACCTGTGCACAGAGTTGTGACTGCAGAGTCTGCTCTTAGCTCTCTTCTTCACAGCCAAAGTACTCAAATGAAAGAAGAGAAAAACTGTGTTGTGTCTCCTTGGCACCCTTGATCAGTAAAGGACTCAGAGGGCTGCATGTGTGAAAGGCTCTCAGGCTGCTCAGGTCACCCACTAAGTGTGACATGGAGGTCACTCCTCAAAGCGACCTGGCCTGGTGACTGTGGCACTCACATAGATTTTGTGCTCCTGGTGTCGGATGAAGAGGTTGTGCACCATGCCAGCTTCGTGGAGATCCCCAAGGCGGATCATGTCCTCCACCCCCTGGACAGAGGAGGGGTGCATCAGACGCACCATGTGCATGTTCCGAGCCGTGATCCAGTGTTCCTGGAAAAGCCAAGGCACTGCCTTTAATGTGTGATGCTGCAGCTCAGAGGCAAGCACAGGGGAGCTCTGCCTTAGACCACAGTGCAATCCATGATCAAAACAAGCATGTTCTAACAAACAGGTGTCTGACCTGCAGGAATTAACTGGTCTGCTGCTCCCCAGGACTGGATGATTTAAAACACTAAATGAAGCCATTCAGGTGGGTTCTGAACATCACCAAATTTAACACTGTTCAGAGTGCAGCTCTGTCAGGTCATCACAGCTACAACATTGTATGCAGTAGGGATTAACTGATTTCAGTGGGATCATGTTTTCACCTAAAGCTTCACCAAATTTAGGGGTTGGAGCCCGTCCATTTTCTTTTCTTAACTATATAGATATAACCTCTATTTCAAGAAGCTCTGAATCTTCATAGTGCTTGGAGCTGGGAATGCCAGGGCATCATCTTATGCTTGCCTTATTTTTATATTCTTTCTTTCATTATATCCTACCAAACATTATCAAAATCAGACCATCTGGATAGATGGAGCTTTGGTCTGACCCAAAAGGGCCCTTCTTTTGTATTTTATTTAAATTTTATGTTCATCTTTTACATGATTATGGTTATGGCATGGCCCACCTTGCCTTCATCGTCCTCCAGCAAGATCCGTCCTGAGTCAGATTCCTTCACAACTGCCCCAATAGGGACATTAAATTCACTGTTTGGTTGAGTGTCCAGCCACACATGATCACCCTGGGAAGAAAAAATCTACTGTCAAGTCCAGTGACATCCTTGATGCCATGTAGCTCACAGGCAAACGCTTTTTGGTCTTCCTTTTTTAGGGCTTTGATTTCTTTAGCAGTGTTTAACTAGTTAAGTTCTTACTGCTTGCAGGCAGTACATTCACAGACCTCTGAGTTCTACTCCCAGCTCCACAGCTGACCTAGAACATGACTTTGGACAAGTCATCAAACCCAGCTCTCTCACAGCAGGAAATGAGGCGACACCTTTTTCAAAGACAGCAATGATGCAGCTCCACTACCTCCGCCAGGCTGGTGGAGTGCCTTGGCAGCCTCACAATTAGGGGTGGTATTCTTTCAGAAGAGATTCCTGAGAACATAGACTTTACCAGGAAAAAGAAAAACAAACAAACAAAAAACCAAATGTCTGGAAATGTAGGGGACTCTGTTGTGAGAACTTTTAGATACATATTCTTCCTGCTGTAGCTGAAATGGAGTGCAGCCATGATCTCTCTTAAGGAAAAAAAACCACCAACATTCTTTATCCAGCCCAGCTCCTCTCTTCACATTTGTAGAGGCTTGGCAACATTCTGCCACTCTGCAGAGCAAGCAAGAACTGCTCTGCTGTCACTGGAGGAAGGGGTGAGCCACAGCTGCCCTTTCCTAGAAATTAGCAGCATCTTGATGTCACCTGCACTAGCATCCTGGTTATACTCCCCTGCTCCAGGCCTTCAGGAACACCACCTCTTGCTCCAGGCACTAATACAGACTCAAACAGAAAGATGGAATAAAAACTGAACAAAGTTGTGGATCAGATCTTCAATGGGCTTTCTAGCTGTCCTCACATCCAACTTTTGTTACATACTCTAGCATTTATTGCCATAGTTTCAATGTTTTAATGAAAAAAATACTTCTTTCTCCTCTCAAAATACTTTGTGGGCTTACATTTAAAACCAAACCACCAGTGTAAAGCATCTATAAACATTGCCCTGGGTTATGAAGAATGTTACAGACTAACAGCTCTCATTTGTGCTGAATAAAACTCCAGAAGTAATTTGTGTGGTTTCAGTGCCACACCTTGTGACAGAGGTCACCTGCTCAATCACAGCACATCCAGGTTTGTCAAGACACCTCTGCTCCCCTAGCCTAGGCTGAAGTTATTTTATACCTTGTTGATTATGGATTATTGCTACTTTCTTTTTGATTGAACCATGATGTTGAGGTAATTTTCTCCTCTTTGGGCCTCAGGCTAATCAGTCAATCACAGCGAAGAGTAGGACTTACCTTTCTGAAAACCACCATTATGTTTCAGATCACTGTATGCAACCTGCAGTGCCAAGAACATAACGTTAGGCCAGAAAAGGGCTTTGACCAGAACAGACAAAGGGGTTTCCTTGTAAAAAATAACAGCAAAATGCCTTAAAATAATTTTGTTAAGCAGAAAAGATTGTAATAACCTACACCTGGTGTAGAAACAATGGCACCATCTACCCAAAGCAAAGAACCTGCAGCACTGGGATGGTGGTCTGTGTTCTACCACGTAACCCTGGAGATGCTCTCAGCCCTGAAGATTTCACTGTGCACATTTTCACACCAAATAATTCCCTCAATCAAATGCTTCTCTCAGTCAAATGCCAGGCACAATTATTGCCTGAAGTATTAGTGAGTCGGCTCACTAATAAAAAGACCCCACAGTGCAATGTAATTCGATGCAGAATGGAGTTCCCTTTGGCTGAGTTCCCTCAGACCCTCCAGCTTGAACCTACCACCGTACAGAAACTGAGGTTTAGAGTTCATCTTCCTCAGCTGGAATGGAAGGGGTTGCAGTCAAGGCACAAACAGCAAAATAAGGAACTGCAGGGAACCACAATAAAATTAGGAACTCGCTATCAAGAACATAACAGTGAAAATATCCGTGGCTAGAAATCTACAGCAGTGCTTTAATTAAGGGATGATGCTGTCCAGGCTGTGATCCTTGGAATAACCAAGGAATCAAAGTCTTCAGAAGCAGCTTTCTGTCCCACAGACAGAGCTGGATCTTGCGAGCCATTCCAGGACTAGGTGGGATTTGCCAGCTCCCACCCTTGTTACAGTGGGAAGGCTGCTGTGTATCTTCTACTGTGTGTGAGAAATCACAGCTAAAGTTCCCTTTACATGTTTCTAGAGTTCCAAACAGGGAATTTTTCCCTTTTCCCTCTTCCTACCAGCAGGAGTGATTCCTGTGCAAATAATCTGTGATTCAGTAGCTGCTGTGAGCAGCAGACTTCAGTTATCAGCCTGTCTCTACAGCCCCATATTCACAAACTTCTCACAGCTGTGGGATCCATTCTGCTCCCTCCATTCCTCTAAAGGATCTCCCCTCTATCCATTGTTACAGCACAACCTGAGAAAAGGTTGAGCTCAGAGTTAATAATAAGAAAAAAATGTTTGCAATGAGCAAAATGGTCCAAAAATTCAGCCTATTTTTACTTTCTTTTGATCTGTTACCAGTGATAACATTATTATTATTATTATTATAGCATTTTATCTTAACATGTTTTACAACCCATGGTCAGTGAGGACATATTGAACCATCTGCATCCCTTCTGTGTTCCTGTTGGATGGCAGACCACTTGAGAACCACTTTACAAGGTGAATGGACAGTACAGGACCAGAAAAGGAGCTCTGGCACTGACTCCAGGCAAGTCCATGATCTCTTGGAACATCCCCCATGATGAAGAGAGACACCTGTTCTGATTTTATCTTGACACTCAAAACTAAATTTCTTGTTGTCTCTTAGCCTTTTGTGAAGTTATTTTATTAAGGCTCTAAATTATACTTTCCTAGGTTTTGGGCAGGTTCTCTGGAAAACTTGAACAAAACAAGAAAACTGTAAATTAAATTAGTTGGAAGATCCATTTTCTACCTGTGCTATACAGATAATGAGCAAAATCTCAGTTTGTAGTACCATTAATATTAGTAATTATTAGAATACTTCATCAATAGTTTCACTGACAGCCTTGGGATTTCTTCTATCATGTAAAAGATTTAAAATTGGATGTTTAAAATTTTTTATAACTACTTAAAATCCTATGTAATATGGATGCTACATATTTTAAGAGGTACCCAGATTTCATTACTCTTTTGACTGAATCATTTAAATAATTTTATTATTTATCTTCATTTTATGGTGGGGATATACAAATTGCTGAGGTTTAGAACTTTGCAGCTAAGTTATCAGAAAAGTGTTTCAAGTCACCACTCTGTTTTTGGAAATTCATGCTCTTGAAAAATGAAGATCACCGTTAAAAACCCCTCAAGGTTAAGTTCAGGGTCCTATTGTTTTCTCCCTCTTGTTTTACTGAATTTTAACGTTAAAACATTGCAGTGAGAAAATTAGAGCTCATTTTATCATTCCTCTAGCTGCCCACTTATTTTTACTTAAGTTATTTGGAAGAGGTGTAAATAGCTTCCATAAACCATGGTCTTACTTAAAATTGATGGGTATATAAACGACCTTTTCTTCAGACTAAACAGAAAGAGCAATTACACTCCTGCAGGTACATCCCACTGCTGTGGGTCTTCAGACTGAATATTAGGAAAGGGAGGTTTAGACTGGATATTAGGAAAAATTTCTCCACAGGAAAGGTTCTCAAGCATTGGAAGAGGCTGCCCAGGGCAGTAGTGGAGTCACCATCCCTGGGAGGATTTAGAAGACGTGTAGATGTGGTGCTTGGGGACATGCTTTGATGGTGCCAAGTTAACTGTTGGGATTTATGATCTTAAAGCTGTTTTCCAACCCTAACAATTCCGTGGCTCTTAAGGAGGGCTATCGGGGCAGCAAAATGGAAAGCAGGAAGTGCTTGACAAGCGCCACGATCTTTGTGCCCTATTTGTGGCTACACTGTAGCATGGATTGAACGGGGTTTCTAAGCAAGCCCAGGATGATTTACCACTTAATGTATAAGAGAACTATCAAAATTACAAAACGTATTGGGATCCCGAAGTAAAAAGTAACTAGAAACTTCAAGAGATGGCAGACTGCTGATACAGAAGTCCAATGCTAACACGCATTTTAAATGTAATTTTCACAAAGGCATTCCAATAACAAGAAGAGAGGTGAAATGTCACATTAATAACAAAAGGCAGAGAAACAGCAAAGTCTGTGTCCCCCAACACAACACCTGCTGTCTATGTTAAAAATTGCTTTCCCCTGTGAGACTAAGGCAGCCTCCAGAGCTCGTAGGTAACTAAGGCAATTCTGAATTTTGTAGCACAAAATCCACAAAAATGTAGCAATGCAACATGAACGTGTTCTTTCTGGCTGCTCGGGGGTTTTCTGTTGGTTTTGTACACTCTCTCTAGAAGGAACTTCAGTCTTTCATAATCAATTGTTTTTATGGCAAGGTCCTCATGTTCTTGTTCATGACTCAGGAGCTGTATCTGCGTTACCAACTTCAACACTGTGATGACTTGTTCCTGTGAGCAATGCAGGGTGGTACAGAAGCATGGCCCTTGGCAAACACAGGCTAAAGATGGGCCATGGGCAGTGATTCACAACTGACAGGCACTTCTTCACCTGCACCAGAAACCAGAATACGGCAACAGAGCAGAACTGTTGCCCCTGGACAAAGAGGGAGTGGCACACACAGACACAGAGACAGCCAGACTGTGTCCCGTCAGAGGGACAGCTGGCTCCAGAGCCAAGGATGGACAGGTGGGGAGGAGATCCCTTATAGTCCCGGGATACACAGTTCCAACATTTAAAATGCTTATTTCCAATGACTTTATGTGGCCACCCCCCCCAGCCTGGTTGCATGGCCACTTCCTGGCAACGCCTGGCTCTCCCTGCTGCTTTTCTCCCCAGAGTAATGCAGTGCCATAAACCAAATGTAACCCCACGGCATGAGAATTTACCTCTCCAGAAGAAATCTTCACCGTGTGGCTTCTGCAGCTCAGGTCCCTCTTTTTCATAAGCATTGGAGTAAGAAGGAAAAGGAAGGTGAAAATGGCACTAGTGCCATTAAGGGATCCCTCACAAAGTGCCACTTCGCAGCTGCACAGAGGAGGAAATGACTGAAGCACAGTTATTTATTACAGGACTTTGCTCCCAGCTCAGTGTACACCTCCTTTCCAAGTCAGGTGTTCCAGTAAGCACGAAGGCTAATTCTTGCCTGGATGAACCTTAAACTTCAATCTCCCCGCTGTGCCTGTATCCTTTCAGATTTCTGGAAAGCCCTCCAAGAAGAAAACCCTTTAGCATCTAGTCTTATGCTGCTCCAACATCACTGGACTTCCCTGGAGTTCTTTCTCACCCTATTAGATATGAAGAAAATCAGGCCCTCATCTCATCATCAAAACCTCCTCTTGGTTTTACATAGCTCTCTTCTGCAAGAAAACACCCATCAGTCTGTGTTTGGTGTGGTCTGTGTTTCACAGCTCAGTACCTAGAGCTCAGAGCAAAATAAACTCATGACAACTGAAATTCATACACACACTGACATAAAGGGACAACACATCTTGCTTTTGTTATCTTAATTTACCTCCCAGCAAACACTGTCACCATGTTCCAGAATCTAGGTGCATATTAACTCCCTATTTGCCCACTTCTCTCTTTCCAAAATAGGACAGTGTGGTCAAGAGCTTCCCTCTTTCTGATTGCTCCACATGTACTCTCAGTAATCCTGTGTTCATCTTGCAAATTTGGTTAAATTCCAGTATGGGAAAGAAACAGAAGTGTAGTATATCTGTAGAAAGGCAGATACAGGGTTTCTCCAGCCAAAGCAAGAACTCAGGAGTCAGGCACGTTCCAGCCCTAATGACGAGCCCAAACAGTGAGGATGAGATTTTTTTCCATCTACCTTTATGCAGCTGTGTCACCTTCCTCCAGGGCTCTGTGCAGAAGAAAGTTATGTCTGTGTGCCCATTATTAAACATGCAAATGAAAATGTGCAATAATTGTGGACATGTGAGCATTTGCTAGTATAACTAATACCTTAATTCTTATTTTCTTGTTTCCTAGGTTCAGTGTGGCTGCACTGTATGATGGGAAAGACAACAAGAAGCTCCCGTGTCAGGTTCTTGGGGCTCCTGCTGTAGCTCCAAATCAGAGGTAAGCATTCAAGTACAGCAATAAATAGTTGGGAGTAGTGTGTGTTTGTCCACTTCACATATTTGTGTTTTAATGTCAGTCTCCTTACCTGAGTTTTTATTTAAGTTTTACAGCAGCCATGAAAATACAGGTGCAGAAATAGAGCATAGGCCCTTCCAGGCTCAGAGACTTTCAGAGAGAGGTAGGAAGCCACAAGGCAGAGAGGAAGGAGAGCTTTCTTCAAGTTTCTAACTGCGCAAATCATTCTTACCCAAGGATTTTGCCTCAAAGTAGTTGTTTATCAGACTTATTTCTGATACAATTTTTAGAAGTCTATATGCTGTAGTGATTAACAAAATTCCAAGTGCTGATTTTATTAGGTGAAGAACAAATATTGGCAAATAAATCAAAGTACATCTCTTTATACACCAAGGTACATTCTAAACCCAAAGGTTTTGTATAATTAGACTGCAGGGGGAAAAAGTGCCATTTGTATTCCTTCAGCAAAGGAAACATATCTGCTGAAATTCCAGATGGAGCCTGTTTGGGGGCAGAAAATCTCATTCTCAAAATAATCTCCATTGTTAACCCATGTGCCCAAGGCACCATGGCTATGCTATTTCACAGAGAAGCACAGGATTTATGTCCTAATACAGTATAGAAACTGTACGAGATGGAAACACAGGGAAATTGAGGTAAGTCTGAAAGAGAAGTATGACTCATTGCCCAGCTGAAATACATATTGGAAGGGAGATTGATTTCCACAGTTCAGTCTAGACATATTCAAGGGCAAGAAAACAAAAGCTGAAAGAGTAGAGACTTGACATACCAAGGGAAAGCAGCCAAGATGCTCTGCACAGCACATGTACCTAGTGTGAGGTGAGCAAGTGACTGCTAAAGGGGCTGTTGGAGAAGGCACTGTGAGTGCAAAGGGGCAGCTCAGGTTTGGGGGGTCACTGAGCTGTGTGAACAGGGAAAGACAGGAGAGGAGCTTGCCAGGAGTGAGCAGCTCAGTGTACTGCTGAAGGCAGAGTTTGGGGAGGGACTGTGCAGGGCACAGGAGTACTTGTAGTGGTAATTAGGGATAATTTGTAGCATGGTCTATGCTGATTAATTGTTGTAAACTTTCTTGTATCCAAATTGCTGAAGGCGAAGACTGTGAAGTCACAGCTTAAGTAATAAAGCTAAAAACATTATTAAATGGCACATTAGTGAGGCCCTGGCACAGGTTGCCCAGAGAAGCTGTGGCTGCTCCATCCCTGGAAGTGTCCAAGGCCAGGTTGGACGGGGCTTGGAGCAACCTGGGCTAGTGGAAGGTGTCCCTGCCCATGGCAGGGGGTGGAACAAGATGAACTTTAAGGTCCCTTCCCACCTAAACCATTCTGGGATTCTATGATTCTATGATGAATAATGCACTGAGAAATGCACCAAATTAAAATTGGATAATCATTAGTGAATTTAATCCTGCTGTTGTTCAAAGCAATAGGTCTGTCCAGATAGACATGTGTTAACAAAACTAGCTCTTCCTGACAGCTTCCTAATTAAGAGATTGATGTCAGGATCGAAGGGTTTAATTTGCACATGGCACTAGCTTTCCCATTTTTCTCTCCAGCTAAATCAAAGTGGCCTTGTCATTTCTGTATCACCAAGTCCTAGATGCCAAACATCATTTTATGTTAAACTAGTTATTTCTCTGAGATAGGGAGAAGGGAGGTGGATTGGATGTAACAATTTGCAATTTAAACTGTTCATTCAGCAGCCCTCCTGCCTACACTAACCTCCTTCCTTTCTCTAAGCAGATTTGTAGCTCTAAGTCACTGATGTCTGTTAACTCTGAAAGGTGCAGTGCAGGGAACAAAGCAAACTAAAGAAGCAGTACATACCAGCAAAGGATTTCCAAGTGCATCCCATGGTTTTCTTGAGCATTCTGTCCCTCAGGGAAAGGCTTATTTCATTCCAGCCAGTTCACGGTGTTGCACAGGGAGACAGACTGGCGGGGCTCTGGGATCTGTGTCATTACACACCTTCACACGCGCCAAGTGCGCGCTGCTTACGCTGCTTGGTAGAAGACAGGTCATTCTCCCCCACTGTGCAATCCCATTATGGTCTGACTGTCACTCCATCCTTCCTCTTGGGAAGCAGCCAGGATGGCATTACAAGAGTATATTACAGGCTGATGTCTGCCAAGCTCTGGCTCATGAGGGACAAAGGCATGTGCAGAGCAGAGTGCACAGACACGTTACCTGCAGAATGGGGGTCAGCACTGAGGCCCAGTCATTCAGCATTGCTGAGGTGAGGTTATTTCAGACACAGGTGCCCCCCCTGCTGTGTGGTGGATGTGGCTTGGGGTTAGAAGGTTTCTTTTCAGGAAGATGGGAATTCATAACTGTTATGAGGGAACCTCTGTGCCTTCTTTCGCTTTCACTAAATGCACGAAATCTTTATTCACTCATCAATGCAGCCTCAGTGCTGCTGGAATTTGGGACACTGCCTTGCCATCACTGCAGAAAATGACGCATATTTATAAAGGACTAATTTCCAAGGCAGGCTACTCTGATACTGCATGGGACTTTAGTATGGGATAGACTCCTGTGTTTTCTAGGCCCCTTGGTACAATTTCTGTGTACTTTTGTACACATTATTCAACCTTTTTTTTTTTGTTAGTTTCTATTAATGTTTCCCCTTGTCCATTATTTTCTGTTACACTACTCCCAAGTTATTTCCTTAGTGCTTTTTCTGCAGAGAACTTTATGTGTTGTGTTGCAAAGTTGTCATCCTGCCTTCTATTTAGTCAGTTGTATAAAGCCATTCCCTTTCTTTATGGAAGTCAGACAAGTGAAATGACAGGGGCCTCCCATCACATACTGACAACACGTGTGCCTGCTCCTTCCACAAAAGATCTAAGTGAAACCACACCATGCAAAGACCTAAAAGCAGTAGGTCATACAGAAGCAGGAAAAAAGGACGCGATAGCATCAAGAGTGTAGTCCTGAGGATCCCTGAGGGAATGGGGGCAATCTGGAAAAGACCTGTAGAGCTATAAGCAGAGAGACATTTTATTTTCGGTATCCTGCTTTCAGGGGGGAAAAAAATGTTTTCTGCGTTTTTGCTAAGAATATAGGATTGTATCCAAGAAACATCTGGCTTCACTGTTGATTTCTCCTTCTAAGTGAGATGCTGTAGAAGACATTGAGTAATAACTCAGTCCTGAAATCTCAGCTGTGTTTAACCTGGTACACTGAACTCCCTGCATTATAACTGTGCTTGCTTCTGGAGTGTGTTGGTTAATAATGGCTTAACCTCCCTGCCATCCATTCTAAGGTGCCTCTAGCACAGAAGAAATAGACTCATTTTGCCCAGAGTAATCAACTTACTAAAGTTTGATGTCCCTGAACAAGAGTGTAGCATATAGACCTATAAAAATCAGTGCCATTTAGAAATATGCCAAATGACATACCCAGCAGTTTTCTATGTCTCACATTGACCTGTACCCTCCCAGAAAATGAAGACTGAGGGGCAGGAGACCAGCACTGTACACATTTATTAGACTTTCCATTTTGAAATTATGCATCAATGATAGCAGCCATCACCAGTAATCCCCTACTGACATATCATGGGCATGCCAAATACTTTATATTAACACTGCTCAGAGGATGAGGGTTACTGAGACAGAACGCAACAATCCCTGGAAAAGATGGGGATTGTTCTGGCCCTGTGTTTACTCCGGAAGTCACCATCACCCGGGAGCTCAGGGCGAACTTCCAGTCAATCCTGAAGGCTAAATCTGGAGGAACCACCCACACATGAACTAGATTGAACTGCAGCTTCAGCGAGGACAGTCAGACCTAAATTTGCTGGGACGGCTGTTCCTCCCTCTCCATGGCCGGCCGTGGTCACTCTCCGGGCAGCGGTGACACGGACACTGCCGGCCCCCACTGCCCCGTCCGGAGCCCACTTGTGTGCGTGTACCTGAGCCCTGCTCCCGCCCTGCTGCCTTCTTCTGGAGATGCACGTTAATCTTGCTCACTTGGTTTGTAGGGAGCAGATAAATCTACCTGCTATTTAAATGGCAAAATCTATTCTACTCTAGATGACACTGTGGGTGTCCCACCCATTATCACTGTGGTGATGTGCCTTGGTCTGGCAGAAGGGAGATGTTGGGATCTCTCGTGTAGCTCAGGGCTGTGGGCTCGGGCAGCCATGAACGCTGTCAGGAGTTGGTTCGGTCCTGGAAGTTCCCCCAGGAATTCACCCAAGGAAACCCCTCTACCGGGATCCCACTCGTGTCACACTGCAGCTGTGCGCTGCCCGCGGTCACGCAGGGGCTACAAACAGCCTTTTTTCCTCAAAGGCTCCTTCAGTTTCCCCAGCGCTTCAGTTATCAAACTGAAATCAAACGATATTCTACGGGGAAAAAAAAAAAGACTTTGGGGGGAGGAAGGAATGGGTTTAGTTCGCCGTGATTAAAAATGACCCGGCCGGGCGCGGTCGCGTGTGGGCCCGTTACGGCCCCGGCGGCGGCTGCCCTGGGAGGTCTCGCGAGACCCGGCCGGCGGTGCGCGCGGGGCGGGGGCGGTGCTGAGCGGGGAGGCGCCATCTTGTTCCTGTGTGAGGCGGCGGGGCCGGGGCAGCGCCGAGGGCAGTGCCCGCCGCCAGCCCGGGCCCGGCATGGACACCGACTACTACGGCGGGGAGCAGTCAGGTAGGGGCGCGGGGCCGGCACGGACAACCATGGACACACACTATTACGGCGGGGAGCGGTCGGGTAGGGGCGCGGGGCCGGCACGGACACCATGGACACAACTGTTACGGCGGGGAGCAGTCAGGTAGCGGCGCAGGGCCCTGCCGGGGAGGGCGCCGGGCACAGCGGGGCCCGCGGGTCCGGGGACTTTAACAGCCCAGTGTCTGGGCAGTGTATCAGTCGCTGCCCGCATGGTATAGATGGTTTTGTGCACTCTTTAGGGGTGTCTGAGGTGGTTTGTTCGGACCCGAGGTTGTTTCCCCTCCGCGTTAGAGCGGGAGCCTGGACGGCTCCTTTAAATGCTGCGAGGTGTCATTGAGTTTTACTTTCTGTTTTTAACTTGGGGATAGATGATGGAGGAGCTACTCCAGTGCAAGACGAGCGAGACTCGGGATCTGATGTGGAAGATGAAGGAAATGAGCAGCATTCTGGATCGGAGAATGGAAGTGTAGGGCACCATTCAGAGGTACTACGGGAGCTTTATCTAGATAAAGTTTACTATTCTCTCAGTTCTCTTTTGTTGTTTAAAGAGGCATTCTCTCTTAACCCAGACATTCATGTTTTATTCAGTTCTTAAGGGTTCCATCTGGCAAAACTTTACCTCTAGAAAAAAAGTTGGATAATCTCTTAACCAGTATGTAGGATAGGGTCTTTTTTCATTTTTCTTCTTAATTGTTTTAATAGCACGCACTGTTTTGAACTTGAATAAGTTTAATGTTGTTATACTCAATTGCACAAAGATAACATTTTTAGGTTTGAAATTCTAAGCCGTGGATTATGAGAAATTGGAAGTTGTACCTGAAATTCCACACAAATTCCACACAGTAATGTAAAGCCACGCGTTTTGGAGACGTAGATTTCCTTGCCAGAGTGTAAATGCTCTTCCAGCTTCCATCTCAGATGGGGTCACTGACTCTCAGGACTGTTTTGTGCTGGTTTTGTCCTTGTCATTCCCAAAAGAGCAGGTTAAAGGTGCGTGTGGAGCAGGTTAAATGGGACCTGTTCTTCCTCTGAAGAGGTTCTCACTTGAAGAAGCATTCACTCTGGAGAGCCTTTGGTCCAGAGTTGTGTCTGAGGGAGA
>NW_016690305.1:1201770-1328333 GCF_001604755.1 Lepidothrix coronata
TCACTTCATTTGTGGATTGGCTGTTTTGGTTGAGAAGAGATTCTGATAAAAGTGAAAGTTACCTTTAGATTTCTAAGACAGTTTGGTAGTTAAGATTAATTTTAAAGAATTTTTTGCGACTCACAATAGAGCTACATGAAGTCTTAGTAAGAAGGACTGTGAACTCATGTCGTCCGCCAACAAAGTTAGGGAGAGCTTTTTGATACTCACAAAGCCTGTAATCAAAGTTCATCGTGTTCTGCATATTTTGTTGCATTTTATGTAAAGATAAGGATTTACTCTGACTAGGTTTTCAGTGTTATACATTTTAAAAGCTGCTTAAAATGTGACATAGGCTGATGTGTCAGAAGGCTTGATTCCACTGTGGTGTAACTTGCAATCCTTTTCTTTTCCTCCTGGCCTTTATTGAATTCGTACTTCCCTCTGAGTTAGAAAGTAGATGAAGATTTTGTATTCGTATAAAATGAAAGTTCTTTCCATGTATTTGAACTTGAGTGTAAACCACATTTGGAGTTTAGTTCTTCTTAGAAGGTGCTGATATTTACAATGGAAGAATAGATTTGGTGCAAGGCAGCATCGCCCACTGTGGGAGAATGGGAGCAGTAACTGTCTGTCAGAGGGCTTTAGTACTTCTGTTTTAATGAAAAATAATGACTGCATGGAGAGTCATGGTGCTGCTACAATAATATTAAACTTTTTCTGCTGTGCACAAAAGCTTGATCGTTGGTTCTTGCTTTTCTATGCTCATCTGGGATTTAAATTTTATTTACTGTGGCCAAGTAACTTGCAATCTCTCCAAAAGAAGAGATAGTTGACTGTTGTTTAAATTTGCAGTGTGTTTCTTTCAGATTTAAGTAACTCAAAAGTACCTGTTGTAGTTAACTGATTCTCTTCATGTGCTGACTTATTTTAAGGGCTCTGTTCTCTGCTGGCTGTTGAATATTCCTCAGAAATACTTTAGAAAGTCCATCTTAAAAAAAAAAGAAAAATCCAAGTTAAACCAGGTTTCTGTCCAATAGAAATGTGAACCTTCAATCCTTAATGCTTTATTTGCTTCACTTCAAATCAACCATTGGAATATTTTGTTTTGTTATGAAGTCTTAATTCTTAGCTTTCCCTCCATGGATGGAGTTCATTTTGCACTCCAAAGGCAATAATGTAGAGCAGCTCTCTCTGAAAGGAGTAGCTTTCAGTCATCTATCATATTATTTACCCTAAATATTCTCTCATCCTCTTATTCCCATCATGTTAAGGAGTAATGTGGGAAGAATGACACTCAAAGGTAATAAAACCTTTGAGACAGCTAATCAGTTAAGTTTCTTTAATTACTATTTCGTCTCTAATTTAGAACTCAGATGTAAAGAACTGAAGTTTTAAAATTTCAAACTTTTCTTTCAGGTTCTTAACTTTAAAGAAAAGGGGAATCCTGAGGAATTACTTATGTAGGTCTCAGGTATGTGGGTTTTTCTTTTCCACAATTCTTTTCTGGCTTTCCTTCCCCCAATCCTACTTTATCTATAAATGTTCTTCTTGATGTCCTTACTGATTCTGCTTTAGGCAATTAGAATTAGATAACACATAGTTTTAGTACAGTAATGAATCTGAAATCATGTTTACAGTGTTTGTACAAGTCAGGCTTATATAGAAATCTGTAATGACTTAGCTCTTACACTTTCACCAAGTCACTGCTGTTTCAGGGTTTGAGTTCTGGTTTCACTGTGACTGTTAACAAAGACACACAAATATCTGACACTTCTGAAATATCTGAAAAAGGAGGAACTTGCTGATCTGCCTATGATGGTTATGTAGGTCTTAGTTTAACACTTGTCATTCATGAGATTGTAGTGGATGGGTCAATTTTGTTGAACTTACCAAATTATCAAAGAAGTACCTCTTAAAAGTGGCTGCATATTTCTCCAACAAACTACCTGCTAACTGAAATTTTTTATTTAGAAGGATAACACTGTAAATTTGATTTTTGATGTATTCCTTATTTTATACTGTACTAAAGCCTCATGTTACAGAATTCTTTCAGTTAAAAAAAAAACAAAACTAAGGACATCTCAATTAAAATGTTTATAGATAAAGAGGAGGAAGAAAAGAAAGTAAAGGAATTAGAGAAAAATGCAGTAGTGGTTACCTGAGACCTACTTGGTTTTGTGGATGTCTAATCTTTTAATTATTTGGAAAAGGAAAACTAGAAAACTCCAAAATTACCTACTTGATTTCTTTGAAAACACTTTTTTAGAGACGACTTAGTAAATTAAAAAAGGGGAGGGGAAGCCTATCAGACATACCCAGTAGCATTTAGTCGTTTTACTGTGAAGATGCATGCACTTCTGATATCAGTTACATTCCAAAACATTCTGAGTCATGAACTGTGTGCAGAAGCCCTTTGCACTGCGGGCTGTGGGCAGGGCCTGGCTGTGCTGGGGCTCAGCTCTGCTGCAGAAGGTGCTGAGCTGTGTTGGTGCTGGGTCTGAGGCAGTGTGTCATTGTGTCACCTGTGCTGAGCTCACTGACAGCGGCGGTGCTGCTCGGGGCAGCCCCGCCCGAGCTCCCCACAGCAGGGCTGGAGCGGGTGGTGCCCGTGTGCCCAGGGAGTGGAGGGACACCCCCGGGACCTCAGCTGTGCCTTCTAGTGCAGCACATGGAGCTGCTGGAGGGCTTCTGTGTAACCAGTGTGAGCTGGTCAGCTGTGGGGCTGCTCTCCCTCCCCAAACATCTTCCTTCTCAGGAGTGATTGTCAGTTTGCAGTAACAAGATTAGAAGTTCACTGTCTTGTCAAGTGCTTCTGTAATAATGCTCTATAATTATAATGTCTTCTTACCAAGTCTTTGTGATTTAGTAATTTATTCTGAACAGGTGGTTATATAACCTGCAGCCACACTTCTGACCTTAGAAATATCAGAAATGTTTACTGATACTGGTTGCTTTTGGTTTCGTTCAGTTTTTCACAAAGAATCTCTAAACTGGCAGTCAGGAAGGTGATGAGCCTAATACCTTTAACAGGGGTATTTCAATTAATTTCCTTGGGTTTGTTTAGCAAAATGTCTTATTACTGCTGACATAATTATCAGTAATATTCACCACCTGACATTGAGAGAAGGCAGGCAAACCCACAAAAATTAAATGGTAGGAAAACAAGGATTAAAGAATTTTTGTTACTATAGACATCAATTTCAGTGTAGATCTCTACATTTCAGTACTTCTTAGTGACCTGATCTGTAACCTTCTCTGTAACTGCTGTGAAATCTTGAGTTTCCTGTTCTGTTCCCAGCTGCAATTTTCTTTAATAGTCAGGGAAAATCATGTACCTGTGATTGGTTTATGTGGGAGATACAGGAGAGGGCAATCAAAGTGATTTTTTGGTAAGGGAATAAAAGCAGTAAATAAAATTCTGTAACAAGCTGAGAGTTGAGTGTGTATGGTCATCCTCAGTTCTGTAACTTCTTAGTCTTCCTGTTTACTTATTTAAAATTCCAAATTCAGGTTTTAACAGAACCATGTTTCCTTTCTGTGAGGAGGAAGAAGTACTGCATAATACCAGCAGGATTCAAAAGATGCATCGCTGTAGAAACAGGACCAAGCAGCAAGAGAAACAACTCAGATTGTCCCAGCAGCTGTTTGTAGTTAGTGTTAAGTAATGTGGAAATAGCAAAGTTGTATTTGAAGTGCCTGTTTTAAAATTGCGTAGTCCCAGAGTTTTTTCATTGTGCAGTAACTTTCTGTTAGTCATTTTGCAGTAATTCAGAAGATCTTTATCAAGTGTTAGCCAAGGGAATAAATGCATAGGGTCCAAAGTCTTAAAAAGCAGTGCTGTTTGCCACCTAGAATAGTACTGGAGGGAGTAGTTCCTAAAAGCAATTAAAATTAGTTTTATTTAAAATTCCTCCTGAATCATGCATTTTAAAGATTAATAGTGTTGTTTGTTTTAGCATAGCTATACCTGCATTATTTTGTATGGCTAAGAATGTGAGAGTTGAATGACTATAGAAAATAAAAGTAGACAGAAAGTCTGTTTCCAAGGAAATTAAATTACAGATAAAAAGGATTTGGAAACAACAGGACATAACGGGTCTTAACCAGGACAATAAAAACTCAGTTTTCTCCAAGTGGAAGGAGTTCATAGCTGGGACAAAATCAGCCCTGAGGAGTTGAGTTGGGTGTGCAGAAGAGAAGTTCCTGGTACAATATTGTTGTTTTCAGCTGAAAATAGGATTATGGTGGCAGTGGATGTGAGAGGTGTGCTGGGTTAATGGATTGGGTGTCCAAGAGCCTCATTCTTATTCTCAGGTAAATGCAAGGGAGATTTTTTCCCAAGCAGAAATTAGGTGTTGTAGGAAAGATAAAAGACAATGTTGTCAGTAGTTAGACTTGACAAGGTGGCTTGTGAAAGGTTCTTCCAAAAATGGAGCATGTGGCTCAGTAGTTTTTGCTGAGTAGAAAGGACAAAGGATTGTGTTTCAGTTCTCAAGTTCTCAGATGGGTGTCTGTGTGCGTGGTTTATCTCCAGTGTGTGGATAAGCATGGGAGCTGTCAGTTTAAGGGAGACAAGTGTCAAATCTGTTCTTACATTCTTACACATTGAAACACAAAACTTGCTAACAATAATACTCTGAAAGGTCTGACTAAAAATTTTTACCTGTTTTTTGGTAGGCTTTTGGTCATGGCTTGTTCTTAAATAGGTTTCCTGGGCAAAGAAGGAAGAGGCACTAACTCTCTTGAGCTTCACTTGAAGCATAATGCATGTGCAGCTTCAGTAAAATGTATTTCATACAGAAAATATCTGCTTGAGATCTTAAGGAAAATAAAATGACAAATGCAAGGTACTGTTTCTTGCTTTGTTACTGAGGATCTGAACTAAACCATTTTGAAGGCCTGACCTTTTAAAATAAAGGTACTAAGCCTTTACCCTTGAGGAACTGCACCCCTCTTGAACATGTTTATTTAAGTGGTTTTTAAATTCTGGTACCATTTCCAAAACATGATTGAGCCGCAGGACAGACAAACTTCCATTGATCTCTTAATGTTTTTCTTGAGCTGAAGTATTTGATAGTATTTGACGCAAATTGTCTAATTATTTCTGTGTAGAAAGTATTTCAGTTTGCAGTATCTTGGAGGAAGGACAAGCAAAAACTCAGAACATCTTTTTCTTTACTTGTTAAGGTTTTTTTTGCTTAGTTGCCTGAGATTATCTTTCTGTTTCAGAATGAACACAGCGATGGAGAAGATGATGGGCAAGTGGGAGAGCCTCATATGACAGACTCTGAAAATGAAGATGTCCCAAGGCAAAAGGACAGTGATTCAGATAATGAGGAGCCTCCAAATCACAATGTGAGTGATTCAGACAATGAAGCAGCTCACGGAGGGAAAGACAGTGATTCTGATACTGAGGACCATCCAAACCGGCCTTTAAGTGACTCTGAAAACGAGGAGGCCTTAAATCATCGAGCGAGTGACTCTGATAATGGAGACCCTCCCAGGGATCCCAGTAGTGATTTTGAAAACGAGGAATCACACAAGCAGCCGGGCAGCGACTCGGAGAGCGAGGAGCTCCAGAAGCAGCCGGGCAGCGACTCGGAGAGCGAGGAGCTCCGCAAACGACCGGCCAGCGACTCGGAGAGCGAGGATGTGGCCAGGCACAAACAGATAGAGTCTGAGGAGAGCGAGGGGGAGGACAGGAAGGAGGAGGTGCAGAATGACTCTCATCATTCGGATAATGAACATGTACGGGAAGGATTTCAGGGCTCTGACAGTGAAGATGAAGCTCCTAAGAGACGTAAAATATCGGACAGTGATGAAGATGAGAAAGAGGAGGAGAAGACGGTGAAGAGGAAAACAGCCATACTTTCTGACAGCGAGGATGAGAGTGAGAAAACACGTAAGGATACTGTGAAGTGATGTGAAAGTAAATTCATTGTATCCATGTGAATAAAGCATCTAAGTGAGAAACCATAAATCAGGTTTGGTTTTAGAGCAAAATTTTGTAGAGGCTGTTAGTCTAACTGCTTTGCTGTGTGAATATCTATCTAATACTTTTGAATAATAAGTAGGTGTAACAGAAGAGAAGACAGTAGTGGTCTTGCTTTATGCTGGCATTGGTTGTCATGATAGTTTGTTATTTCTCTACTTTGTTGTTCTCTCTCTAGTCTTTTTTTTCCTGTGGGTTTTACCTTATTTTCGTGTACTGACGGTGAGATTCAGATTTGAAATTACAATTTTTTATGGATAGATGTGGATAGGTCTTTTATGGATAGATAGATAAATCCAGTTTCTGATTTAATTAAACAGAGTTTAGAATTTATATGCTTTTAAGAAATGGCAATGATTTTGTGTAGGAAGACTAGTCAGGGAATAGATTTTTGAGAGTACCAGTTGTATCCTCTGTTACTGGGACATGTAGTAATGCTTCTCTCTGCTGGCAGCTGCAAAAAAGGTACGAATCCTTTCTGATGTGGAAGAATCAGATAGTGATGCTGCTTCAGAGAAGTCTGAAAAAAGGAAGAAAAACATTGTATCGGATAGTGAGGAGGAAGAAGAAGAAGAAGAAGAAAGAAAAGAAAATGCTGGGAAGAAGAAAGAAGAGAAGGATCTGTTTGGCAGTGACAGTGAATCTGGAAATGAACAAGAGTAAGTGCTTCTGGGATTATGAATTCTTTCAGGGTGGCAGGTAGTGAGAGTGATGTTGAATGGAGAATGGATGAATCTCAACCAGGGAATGAATGACTGTCCACCTTCGTTGGTGGTGTGAAGAGGAAGGTCAGTAGTAGGAGGCAGAACTAAAGGGGGATCTCCACACCATCACTGGAGATTTTGCAGAAAAGGCACATCTCACTGTTGCCATCCAAATAGCTAAATGTTGCTGTTTCCTTCACAGGAACCTGATTGCAGATATATTTGGAGAATCTGGTGATGAGGAAGAGGAGGAATTTACAGTAAGTGTTATTGTGGATGTCTCCCGTTCACTTACTAGATCTGATCTTGAAGGGGGGAATGCTTATGCTGTACAAGATCAGCTTTGTATCTGCCGGACTCACTGGGGTAGTCTTGGGGTTAAATAATATTTACACCTCTTCTGTTGGGAGAGATGTTGGCATGACAGTCACAGGTGGAATCAGAAAGACTTTGCTCTTCTTTCTAGATCCTCTGCAGACTTGTCAGTGTCAGGTGCCTGAGTAGATGCTCAATCTTAATCCATACACTGATTTACACTGTCTTTACCCATCAGGGTTTTAACCAGGAGGATTTGGAGGAAGAGAAGGGTGATGGAGACATGAAGGAGACAGCAGATGAATCAGACTCTGATGATAACATCAAAAGAGGGAAGCAGTAAGTCAGTGTGTTACATACTCATTTGTTAATGCAAGATTTTGGTGAAAGGGCTCCTCCAAAGACTGGCTGGAATTCTTAGCTTAGAAAGGTCTGGGACTGTATTTCTGCAGTGTTCTCATGAACTAGGACAAGGTCCTGTCCCAGCTTGTGCAGTTTGGTCAGTGGCAGTCCAGAGCAGATTACTTGTCCTGCTGCTTCAGAGACAAGATTTCATAGCTCACATCAAAACCTCAGTGAAATCAAACAAGCGTTAGCAGTTCAGCGTTGGGGTCATAGGTGTGTTTTCTCTGCTGGTGCAAGACTTGCCATCAGCATGTTTTCGGTTTCCTTTCTGGCTGCTCCAGTAGCATCAGAGCAGTGTATGGCAGGTATAGGAAAGCTAAATGTTTGTCAGCTGCAGTGCCAGCTTGAGGACATTTTGAACCCTGAATATTATATGTGTGCACATGTTGGCCGTTGCAGCAAGGTCCAAGGGCATCTTGGAGCCATTGGAGCCCTTTGCTAATTTTCCATTTTGCACACTGAGGATAACTAATTATCTCACAGGGACCTTGAGGCATAGTGTTTGTACACGATGGAAATGCAAAATTGTCCAACTCTCTCGTATTTCAGCATGGACTTCATGTCAGATTTTGACATGATGCTCCAACGGAAGAAGAGTATGAGCGGCAAGCGCCGGCGGAACCGCGATGGTGGGACGTTCATCAGTGACGCAGATGACGTGGTCAGTGCCATGATTGTCAAGATGAATGAAGCTGCTGAGGTGAGTTTTCCAGGCTCCAAAGGCACCTCAAAATTCAGCTCCATTCTAAGGGAAAATCTTGTGATCGGTAAGATACAAAAATCTGGCTTGTATTTCGGAGGAGTGATCTGTACACATCGGAAAGCTTTCAGTATCTGTGTAACTGTTTAAATGTTATTTTACTATTCTGAATTAAAACATTTATTCTGTTGAAATTTCGAGAGAATACTAATTTTAAAAATTAAAATCAGTTAATTTGCTCAGCTGAGATCAGCTGTTCTATAAAAAGGGATATATATGTGCTCTGTAAACTATATACAAGTGTATCAAACACTGGGAAAGGGACTGTGCATTAATTTCATTATATGATTACTGGCATATGTTGTACTTCGGTTATTTTTTCCTGAGAAGGACCCTTTTCTAAACTGAGTGACAGTGCTGTGGTAAATGACAGAGCAACAGAATCACGGGAAGTTCTGCCTTGGCAGCCTGCCTTTTTTGAGGAGAAATGTTTAATATGTTACTGTGCAAGGTTTATTGGGGTCTTGCCTTCTGTCAGGTGTCTTCTGTTATTTTGTTGAGAAGCAATCAAATGAACAAACAGCACGGTGAAACATTAAAATCAATTTGAGGGGATATAAGAACTTGAGAAAGAGGAAGTTCAAAAATAGCAATAACAAAAACATTTTCCTGAGAACAAGATCAGAAGGATAGTGAGTTCAGGGGGACAGGGAGAGTGAGAAAGCATTCTGGGAGATAACTGGGACTTCCTTGGTCTTGGCAAGAAAGTCTTTCTTTGGACGAGATGGCAGCCAGATGTTTCAAATGAGGCAGTAAAGTTTGAAATACTGGAGCACGAAGAGGGGAAGAGACGCATTAGAAGAATCTCCTCCCTTGCAATAAAAAAAACCATTGTGCAGAAAGAACCTTCAGTGGATTAAGATGAGCAGAAAGGAATTACCACAGTCATGAAGTGGGGAAAAAAATGTAAATTTAGGGGGACACTCCTAATGTGATGCTTTTAAGGAAAATGTTGACTAAAGTGTGATTAACTTGTGCTGATTCTTCAACTCCCTACAGGAGGATCGACAGCTGAATACACAAAAGAAACCAGCACTAAAGAAATTAACTTTGCTACCAACTGTAGTTATGCATCTCAAAAAGTGAGTTGTTATTTTTCCAGTTAATTATAACCTTGGGGAATATTCAGAATCTGTTAGATTTCACGGAGTGACACTGCAGCTCTACAGAACATGCAGTAAAGCAGTTTTTTTTCTTCCAAGTAAATGTTGGAGCTAGGTGACCTCAAAAACCTAAACTTACATGTGATTTTTGCCTGTTAATTTAACGTGAAACAAACTCAAATGCACTATTGTGCTTAAGGAACACATCCACATCTTAAGATTTTGTTATATTACATGACTCTGGGGATTCTCTTTAAACTTTCTAGGCAGGACCTCAAAGAAACTTTCATCGATAGTGGTGTTATGTCTGCCATCAAAGAGTGGCTTTCTCCTCTTCCAGACCGAAGTCTGCCAGCACTAAAGATACGGGAGGAGCTTCTGAAGATCCTGCAAGAGGTTTGGAACTGACTTTTAACATTTGATTCGTGGCTTCTCCGTGGTTTTATAGTCACGTGCTTTAGGGAAATGTTTGGTGATAAATGAACTGCCAGTGGGCTGTGCAGTGAAACACACAGGGAAGCAAACTGCAGAACAGATATGTTTGCATAAAAGAATTTAGATGGTTTAGCCCTGCCTGGCTGTTTCAGGTTTATATGCAAAGTTTAGTGAACAGTCATTTGCTGTGTTTCCCTGAAGTTTTTTCTCTCGTGGTCCCTTCCTTTTCCAGCCTGTTAAAGTGTGCAGTGCCCAGGAAGGCCCGTCACATTCAGTGTAGGCTGTCAGTGTCTGTAGCTAAGCTGATTGCCTGAGTGCTTTTGCCTCCTAACTTGTTATTTTTGTAGAGTGAATGCTTTGAAGGGATTAACTCAGTTTTGGGGTAGTGTAAGCTAAAGAGCATTTGGAGTAAAAAAGTTCTGGAAACCTACTTCATTTTGTGTATGAACCCAAGAATGTTAAGGCAGATTTCTAGTTTTTGGTGTTTGACACTTTAAACAATTTCTAGTGGGACAATGAAAAAGATTAATTTTTTGAGCTTATTGTGAAGGTGAGTTTTGGTCTTTTTGTGAAGTTCAGTGATGCCAGTAATGTTCAGGCATAATTTCTTGCTATTTTCTGACTTTTCCTACCCTGCAGCTGCCCAGTGTGAGCCAAGAGACCCTGAAGCACAGTGGGATTGGACGGGCTGTGATGTATCTCTACAAACACCCCAAAGAGTCGAGACCAAACAAGGACATGGCAGGGAAGCTGATCAGTATGTAGACCTGTCTTCACTTTGTGTTGCTGAGATTGGAATCTCTGCATCAATCTCTAGTGCACACTTTTTGCTGTTGTCTGTAGTGGAATTAATTCTGCCGTGTAGGAACCTCATTGATCTGTTCCATCACTTTGTAGAGCTCTTAACAGACACTGTTACAGGAAATAAACAGGACAAGGTGCATGCACAAGTTCATTCTTGTCCTAAGTCAGATGGCATTTATGCCCTGGTCCTCTCTTGGTTTGTTGTCCAGACCCTCATGTATGTGCTGCAAAGGCAGGAGGGTGCTGCCAGAGGGCTGTTTATTCCATGGACTTCAGAGAGGACTTGGCTGACTGAGAGTTTACCACTGGAGTGGCTGCAGACTGAGGATGGACTTACGTTCTTTAGGAACTCTTCTGCGTATTTCTAAAACAGCATCTTGGTGTGCAGGAGCTCCTGACACTGAGTATTCTGAGAGCTCAGAGGGATTCCAAAAGAACAGGCAACAGCAAGACTTCAGGGATGTCTTACTGTCCCCAAGGCTGGATTTCCATGAAGTATTAAGGGCTCAAATCATTTGTTTGGTTGAAAGGAAGCACAAATACTTGCCGTAAACTTTAAAAGCTGTACTTGGATCACCGGAATGGTTTGAGAGAAACTTCAGAGGCCTGACCATTGTGTTAACCAGTTATTTTTTTAATAGATGAATGGTCTCGACCCATCTTTGGCCTTACCTCAAACTACAAAGGCATGACCAGAGAAGAGAGGGAACAGAGAGATTTGGAACAGATGCCTCATCGAAGGAAATTGAGCAGGTAGGAGTAGCAGGCAGAAACACAAAATCCTTCTTTCTAAGACTCCATCAAGAAAAATGTTGTGTAAATATTAAGGAAACAGAAGGATAATAAGTTGTGACCTCTCTTTCCTTTTACCACACTTTGTTTTTTTAAAATTTCTGCCTTTCTCTGTGTATAGATGCTTAAAAACACTTGTTTTTCTTGCAGCTCTGGTGGGCAGACTCCCCGCAGAGACCTGGAGAAAGTGTTAACTGGAGAGGAAAAGTAGGTTGGGGTTTTTTTCAAAAAAAATTGATTTAAGTATTTTGGTGGTACTACCAATATGGAAATTGTGTGGGGGTTTTAGAGGCAGTGGTATGCAGTGTGTTTCAGAGGAGAACACACTGCACTGCTGTACTTCTTTCTGGATATGTCCGTAACAGTCACATCCTTTTTTCCTGCAGGGCCCTCAGGCCCGGGGATCCCGGGTTCTGTGCCCGTGCGAGGGTGCCCATGCCCTCCAACAAGGACTATGTGGTCAGGCCAAAGTGGAACGTGGAGATGGAGTCCTCCAGGGTAAGTGCTGGCATTCTCCTGGTGACTGTCCTAAGCCTGGGGATCTGTCACTATTGCCATGCACAGTAGGGTAGTTCTTTTAAGGGGCTCTTCTAATGGGAGTAGACAGTAAGTTCTCTGTCGAGTGGGCTGTTCTAAGCTCATCAAATGCTTTCACTCAGGTTTCATTGCTTCTCTGACAAGAGATTTTTGAGATAACTGTTGCAGAGTTTCTCTCTTGGCTAAGAATCTGATCACAGGCCTCTTGCTTTAGAGCATTCTGACCTAAACCTGCAGTTCAATACCTCTGTCACTGCACTGATATTTTTATACCTCTCCCCAGAACATTATTGTGTTCTGATAATATTCCAGTTTGGGAAACCTTCGAGGTTTTGGTAAACTTGAATAGCTTCGGTGGAGGCCTTTGTGTTTCTTTCTGTGGTTCATCCATCTGCCTTGTACAGTTTCAGTTAAAAGGGGTGTACGTGGTAGAGAATGTGTAAATGGAAGAAGTAACAATTGCTGTGCTTGCTGCTGTTCTCTCTCCTTCTGTGCATTAATTGAGATGTTGTTTCTAGCCCGGGACTATTAAGAGAGGTATTAGTCGCTTGGAAAAGCACAAGAGACGGTTTGCTGAACAGAAACGACTCAGCAAAGTGCATCGGGCCATCAAGTTCAGCATTGAAGGCAACAGGATGCCCCTGTAGCCATGCCACTGCCTTCCCAAGTTGGAGAGGTATCCCTCGAGGGAGGTGTGAACAGTGCATGTGCTTCAGCTGTTGGCAGTTTGCACATGCAGGACAGCAGTGTGTACACCCTAACCTAAACCTGGAAAACTCTCCTTGTATTCTCTCGTGTCTGTACTGTGACCTACAAGGCAACTTGTACAGGAGAAAACAGGCTGTAGCACATAACACCTGCCATGGCACCTGCCTGCACAGCGTCAGGGTACCCAGATGACAGGTGTCCAGTGAAAATACCTGTGCTCAGTACCAGCTTTGCACCACCTGTGGTTTTAAGTGCTGTTCTGACACAACTGGGTTTTCCAGGTTTACCTGAACCGACACATGGGAATTCTTAGCCCTTGGTCCAGAACCTCGTGTCACTGCACACCAACATCTGTGGCTGATCTTTGAGGGGGGCACAGGGAGGTGTTTTTCACACCTCTTTCAAGGAAGCAGAGTGATGTGATAGTGTGAAGAGACTTTAGGAGTGGTTGATGGGAGGCAGAGAATGAGACCGGGGGAGAAGAAACACCCCATTGTGAGTGTGGGGTGGGAGAAGATGCATCAGTGTGGGAATTGTTTTGACAATTCCTGGTCTGCATTTCAGTGCTTTGAGCAGGGCTGCTACAAGCTTACAGTGACAGGAAGAGATGAGCACAAGTGATAGATAACTGTTGAGTTTAAGCTTCATATT
This sequence comes from Lepidothrix coronata, assembly GCF_001604755.1. Lineage (NCBI taxonomy): Eukaryota > Metazoa > Chordata > Aves > Passeriformes > Pipridae > Lepidothrix > Lepidothrix coronata. Next base: position 1,214,959 of record NW_016690305.1, read on the forward strand.
TATTTGTTTAAAAAAAATATTTTCTTAAAAATCACTGTGAAACTTCAGCTATAATTTCAATGAGTAGTGAACAGTTTTATGAATAAAGTTTATTTAAAATCAGTGTGTCAGGGGCACCTTCCTCAGTTTCTAATGGATGTGTTTTGTCAGATACTGTGTAGCATGTTTTGGATATCTCTGTTTCTCCTAAACTTAAAGGTGTGGCGTTTTCATTGTTTATTATTTCTGTTGTCTAGTTAGGGGAAATTGCCTTCTAGGAAGTATGGGCTATGGCTTGGAAGGTCCTTGCTGTTTGTCTTCAGTGATGTTTTGTTACAGCATCACTATACTTAATCTGGGCAGGATAACTGCTGCACTGTCTGCTTTTCACTTGCAGTTCAAATACAGAGATGAGATGCAATAACTTCTAAGAGCTTGTATGGTCAGCTTAGCATTTCTCTGGCTTCTCCCTACACACTTCTCCCAGTAATCTCTTGCTTTATAAGGACTAATCCATGACCTTTAAAATAAATGGCAGTTTGGAAATGCTGTGTCAGCCTCAGTCACAGTGTATCCGTGTCTGAACTCCCCCAGGAAGCCCTTTTGGGTGGCACTGGTGCACTGTGGCTCTGACACACCTCCAGCCAGTAGAGAGAAAACTTGCAAACTGTACCCAGCAAACAGGGTGATGACTGAGTGGCTCTGCCTCCACACGGGCCGTGCAGATCCTGGGGGAAGCCTTTCCCCGCTCTGGGGAAGGACAGACACACCAGCCAGGCCCCGGTGTGACCTCGCATGCGCCGCTTGCCTGGGGCCTCTGGGACGTCTGCTTTTTTTTCAGTGGTAATTATTAGTTTTATTTTTTAAGTTCCAGGGGACCTCTAAGAAAGGGGTGAGTCGACTGGACAAACAGATGCGGAAATTCACAGATATCAGGAAAAAAAGCAGATCGGCCCATGCAGTGAAAATCAGCATTGAGGGTAATAAGATGCCATTGTGACCCTTCACAGAATACCCCATGAGCTCTGCTGTAAGACAGTGCACCCACAGACTCTTTGGAGACCTTTAAATTTTTTTTACAACTTGTTTGGGGTTTTTTTAAGTGAATCTTTGAATTGTTGGTTCAGGTTCTGGTAGAAGATGTTGTCTGAGGACTGTGAATATGAAGACTTCTTTCTCCTGATAGTATTTAACTGGCCCTATCATGTCCTTTGTACAGATCATGTATTTGTTGTATTGCAACACTTCAGACAATAAAACATCTTCTGTTTTTTTTGGGCTGCTTGTTGATTACTCAGGGGAAGGTGTGCACAGACCACCTTGGATGTGGAAAAGCTGTGAATGGTTAATTTTCAGAGTTGTCCAGTTCCTCTTTATTCAGTGATTTATTAATCAGTTATTATGTCTTTAGAGATTACATGTATTGCTTTTGATTAGAAATACTGACCATTTTCCACACAAAGGATTTTATTTTTCATGAAGACTGATGTAAAGTTCAGGAAAGCCCAGCAGACCAACCACTAAAAATTCCAGCAGTTTCCAGCTAAAATGTTTCTGTAGCTCAGTAGTGACTTTGCAAAAGGTTTGTTTTACCAGTGGGAAGGAGAAGGTTCCTGTCTCTGTGTTAAGGGGGATCATGCTGCTATTTCTTTGTCCCTGCAGCTACAGAACAACAGCAGAGCAACATCTGGTCATGTTGCTTCTTTGCCTTTACCTCCACAAATGGTTGTCTCTGCTGAGCTTGCCTACAAGAAGAGGACTCTCCTCCTTGCACGGATAACTGGCAGTTGGAATTTCTTCAGTAAGAAAGTTGCCTTCCTTCCAGAGGAGCGAAGCCTGTTTGCTGTGATGTGTGTTCTGTAATTCTGGGACTTCTTTGAGGTGGGGATTATGGTGTTTGGGTGAGCTACTGCTGGCACTGGTAAGGGGTGAATGCAAGAGTGTGGAGAGTCACATGTGAAATGTGGCCCTTTGAGATTGGAGGGAGTAACAGTAACAGAGCTGTGTGCTGGGACAACTTCAGGAGGAGGATGCCTGTGCTGGCTGGGGCACGAGAGGGATTCTGCTCCTAAGACAACTTCACCTACTCTCCCCAGGTATGTGTATGCTGCAGTAACTGCCTCAGGGGTGTGTTTTTAGCATGCTGAGACCTTCAGGGATTTGTGGGTTTTTTTTCCAATTTTATTGAAAGCCAGGGCCTTCCTTACTGCCATAGTGGCAGGTGCAACTGTGAAGAACAAGGAAACTGTGCAGAGCTGTTCATAGCCAGGGTCTGTTTGGCCCTAAAAGTCCAATAGATTCTTTTTTCTTCCCCCATTTTTTTTTTTTTGTAGTTCTGGTGCTTCAGTCTAGTCTTCTAGTCACGGGGCTACGGGCTACTTTTAAATCCTAGGAGATGTTTCATTGAGGTACTGGGCTTGGTGGTCTTGTGCAAGGCCTAATTCAAATTCTTCCTATCAAAATTCATCATAATAGCTCAACACCATGTGTTCTCTGAGGCAAACAGAATGGTTCTGTTTCTTGTGGAATGGTAACAATGGAGTGTGCTGGGGGGTGTAATTAAAACGTCAGTCAGTTGTAGGAGAGGTCACAAAATCAAAACTTGACATGGATCACCTGTTGAGAATTTTACTGCACAATCCTTTAATCTTCCTGGAGCTGGGTGGATTCCTGCTCCGTTTATGCCCAGTTCCACATAGACTTTTTTGTATCAGAAAACATTTGTAGTTTAGTAAACTGACGTCCTTGGTTCCGGAACTTCAGAGCTCCCTCCCTGCTGCGTTCAGCACTGTCTGTCTCACAACTGGAGCCAGACACCACTACCCAAACTGCACTTGCTTTGCTAAGCACTGAATTGGTAGAGAACTGAGTGTGCCTGTCTGTGAGATGTAGGTAGGCCTGAGAAATGTAAAGCTTTTGCTTTCACTTAAAAAAATCTTCCTGATAAGAATTTACATTAAGAAAAGTTGTTTTCTCCTCTGTTACTTGCAAATAGTTCTTTATTATACACAAGTATTTTACTTAGCAATACTTGAATAAGCAATTTAACCCTCTCAAAATTTCCTTGAGGGTAAGGAGCTTGATTTTACACCATTAAGGACAAGAACAGGCCCAGTGTCGTAGACTGAAACACTGTAATAGTAGAATTATTCCTGTTCCTGTAGCTGGCATTAAGAAAAGTTAATGGAAAAGTTTTCTGAATCTGCTACGCTTTCAACCACCTCTTTAATCCAGGGGATGTAGTTGGCTACTCTGGTGTACACCCCGTATTTCCCCTGCTGGCCACAGCCCTCGCCCCAGCTGACGATGCCCAGGAGGAACCAGGTGTTGCGGTGGGAGGCGATGAAGGGGCCCCCACTGTCCCCCTTGCAGGCGTCGGTGGCCGCGGTGCCGTGCCCCGCGCAGAGCATGTTGTCGGTGACCAGCCTGTCCATGGCCCGCTGGCAGCGCTCCAGGCTCACCAGGGGCAGCCGCACCTTCATGAGGAAGCGCAGGGGGGAGCCGCGGGCGTGGGTGGCTCCCCAGCCGCTCACCACCCCGAGCCGCCCCTCCTCGGAGAGCAGCGCGGCCAGGCCGGGGCTGGGCAGGCAGATGGGAATCGCGTACTCGTTGAAAACGACGGCACTGCTCAAGTAGAGCAGCGCGATGTCACCGTTGTAGTCGTTGGAATCGTAGTGTGGGTGTGTCCAGGTCCTTTCCACAGCGATCTTCTGCTCCTTGAACTCTCTCTGGTATTTGTCAAAGTCCCCTGCAGCCAGGACAAGTTAAAACGTTAAGCAAACTGTAAACAGCCTCTGGGGGATCGTCACTGGGAAACAGGAAGGACAGGGAGTTAACGCTTTGATATTTTGTCCTGAGAAGGCACATCCCAAACCAAATCCTGCATGTAACAAGGACAGCTGTGATCCTGCAAACCAAACTTTCCAGGTGTCCTTTAGGCAGAGTTAGGGCCTGGATGATGAGACACTAACGGAGATGATTTCCCATAAACACTGTCAGTCCTTTTCAGTAAGCAGAGCTGTGTCTAAACTTCCATGGGACAGTGTTTCCCCTCTCAGGGACATGACATCAGCATTAAGCTGCAGCTGGGACTAAGGCTGAAGGATTGTTTCCTGTCAGTTCCCCGGTGCTGTTTGCTCCTCCTGCACATCCCTCTTCGGGAGGGTCCCTGTGGCACAAGGTTGTGTTTGTTGCAGCATTTCTGCTGCAGGGGGCCAATTCCTGTGGCTGTAACGGGGGAGAGGGGCTTTGTGCTCCCAGGCAGCTACAGGCAATAAGGAAGAGGCAGCACAGCAGGTAATTAACCTTAAGGCTGATTAAGAACCAAACTGGCCTTGATAGCAGACAGTCACCTACAGGAACCCTTCTTCCTCCTGAGGGGTCACCAAGATGCCCTCAGGCTCTGTGCACAGTGAGTTTGCCAAAACGGATGACAGAAGAGAGATCTCTGCCTTGTTTCCCCAGGTTCTCCATGAAAACAAAAGGGACCAGCTGAGCCCTTTGGCACCTCTACGCTGCCAAGGAGCTGAAGTGGTCCCTAATGCAGGTGGGGCTGGCTGTGCTGTGCCTCCCCCGCCCCTGTGCTCACCCACAGTGACGTGGTGGGGGCTCACGAGGTCCAGGCAGTGCGCGGCCGTGACCACCCAGCGGCTGCTCAGGAGGCTCCCGCTGCAGAACCCCACGCCCCGGCTGTCCCGGATCAGCACCTGCGGGAAGGGAGAGGCAGAACCGCGGCTGGGCCGGGGGTGTGCACACACTGTGGGCTCTGACCCAGGTGAGGAACACGTCTGGCAGGAGCACCGGCCCACCAAGCAAAGGGCAGTGAAAACAGTAATAAAATCACTGCACTGCTGTGACGAGGGAGCAGAGTATTTAATGAACTAAGCTCGACAAGCTCATGCAGACTTACAGCTGCAGTGGCTGATGTTCTTCTGAAGGAAGAAGTATGACTGTGATTTATTTTTCATGTGGCGTCAAATGTTTTGGGAGTGGTGGAGAACAGAAACACAAGGTGCAATTTATTAGTAATCAGGTAATAAAATTTGTAATGATCTACACAGTAGCAAATGGAGAAGTTAAAACATGGTGCTCAGTGTTTGTTGTCTGTCTTGTCTGTTCAGAATTATAAGCTCCATCAATGCCTCAGCATCTCCTCAACTATTAATTCTGTGTACTATTGATGCTTTTAATTCTGTTCAGCACTGCTAGAAATAAACATTGAAAAGTAGCAAAGAACACTTATCAGAAAATGCTGCTATAGGTTATGAAGACCTAGAAGGCAAAGGGTTTATAAAAACCTTTAAAAATTATATTGATAGATAGATACACTTTAAATTCAACATTAAATTACAAATTTCTTGATGTAATGACAATTTAAAACCACCTTAGTGGTAACACTTCATTTCCAGAAGAAACTGTATAAGGTTGGACAACAAACAACATTCCCACCTAACAAGCCAAAATCAGTCTACTGATCCAAAGGGAAGCAGCTGCTGATGGAAACCCATAAAATTGGCTAATAGTGACATTTCAGCTTGCCAAAGTGCACAATGCATGGTCCACCCAGGTTCAGCCTATGATTTTTCCACCTATAAATACCTTCTGATGTGAAATTGGGAAATCTACTTGTCTGCCAGCAGTAAATCGACTGGGGGTAATGTGAAGGGTTTGAGATCAGAATTTCTCTGCAAACAGTAACAGGACATTGACCAAAGAGAGACAATATAGTGAAAATTAGTAACAAATAAGGACACACTCACAAAAGCCCCAAACCTACTGAATCTCACCTGGCCACAGAACCTCCCTCAGGAAAACTATTACCAGCCTTCCACAGGGAGGCAGAAGCTCAGCTTTTCCCTAAGGACTCACAGACACAACCTGAATAACAGCACAGGAGATCTGACTGGATTAAGATAGAAGGTATTACGTTCTAATCCAAAAGCATACATATGTAGGACGGGAAGAATCAAAGGCATCTAAGGTCTGTATCATCAAAAAGCCCTGCTGAAGGCTGAGAAATACACGTGGTTCCATTGCTCTCGACCTGAAAAAACTTTATAATGGCTTGATGAACTCTGCTCCTGAAGGACCCAATAAAGTTAAAGCAAGAAAGCACTTAGGTGTGGTGTTTGGCCAGACTGGAAGTAAAGTATTACCTGCCAGGGGCAATGTCCACGATGACACAGCATTCCTCCTGTTATCCTGGGGTCCCCGTGCTCCAAAGTAGAGCTGATGTTTGCCTGGGTGGGCTGAGGCACGTCCAGACCGTCTCCCCCGTCCCTGCTCTGATGCAGCCCATCAGTCCCCGTTCTGTTCCTGCCAGTGCCCTCCCCTCGTTGGTTTTGCCCTGTGGTGTTTCCCCCTGTTCCTTCCTGCCTGGCAGCAGGTGCTGTGCTCTTGTTCTGCCATGCAGGGCCCTGGCTTGGCTCAGCCAGGCCTCTCCCAGTTCCCTCCACTGCCTTGTGGTTCTCAGGGCCATCCAGCTCCTCCCCCAGGGGCTTCTGGGACACAGAGCCCACCACTGTCTTTTTGCAGCTGGAAGCATCTCCTGCCACCTCCGTTTGTCCAGCGTGCCCGAAGGCATCCTTTATGGTCTCCTTTTCCCCAACATCACTGTGTTCCAGCTCCATCTGCCCAGCTGTGCCCTCTGTGCTCCTGTTCAGCTCAGGCACATCCCTGTGCTCCCCCTGGCTCCTCAGGAGGCTTTTTGGCCCCCGCCGCTGTTCCTCCAGAGCCTGCCTGGCTTTGATCAAGCCACAGGGAAACGGTGCTGGAAGAAGGAATGACAGAAACCAAGATCTGAGATTAGGGTGTGTTGGTGTCATGTTGAACTCAAACACAAAGCAGCACTTTTCCTGTCCAAGAATGGGACTCGACCCCCCTGGAACAACTCCGACCTCGTGATGTCAAACTCCCCCCTGCCCCCCCCTTGGCTGAGTGTGCAGAACTCATTACCCAGAATGGGTGTGTGGCTGTGTCTTTTCTGAGCCATCAGCCAGGAGCAGCCTGCCGAGGGCTCTCTTCAGGAAAGAATACTGACCCAGCCCTAACACCACATTTTAAAGCCCCCTGTCCTACCCTCTCCCCTCCCACCCCTGCACTTCAGCCTCATGACTCAGTTTAGCTGATCTAAGCCTGTGCTAGAACAGGCCCACTCCAAACTGTCCTGCTTGCTCCTTGACCCAGTATGTGCTCACAGGGGCACTGGACTACAAACAACAGACAGAGAGGAACCTTAACATTTAAAATAAACATTACAAATAAGACAGATCTTTTCATGCAGTAAGTGCAAGCTGCAGTAACCACAGCATGTGCAGCTCTCTGCATCCAGCGGAGGGAAAGTCAGTGCCTGCAAACCTCCTCTTTTTCCTGAGGTGGGCCCAGCAGCCCGTGCTTTACCTGCCTGCACGCAGCTCCTCCCGTCCTCGTGCAGGGTATAATCCCTGGCGCAGGAACACTCCACGTGGAGGGCGCTGCTGTCCCTGCAGTACTGCCAGCACCCGCCGTTCTTGTACCAGCACTCCAACCTCTCTGCCGGGGAAACACCCGCGGTTACAGCACCCAGCTCCCGGAGCTACTATTGCAGGAGGCAAAGTAGGAAAACATCTGCTGGAAGCGCTCAGGGAAACAGAAGGAACCGCCCCTTACAGTTCCAGACACGCACACTGGTGTGCAGCAAACCAGACCTCATGTTTGGTTTGTTCTGTTCTGACCGTTCTCCCATTTGCCAGCTTTGCCCTGAGGCCACGGCTGGGCCTTTCTGTCTGTGGAGCAGGGGCAAGAAGAGGCCTGGAAGAGCAAACACTTCTAAATGCATCAGTTTTTGATCCATCTGCACATCTTGTCTTTTATATCATGACAGGTTTAAAGCACCGGGCATTGGGTGGGGGTCCGACCTTGCCTGAAATGGACTGAGATTTTTATTCACTGTTACATTACAAACAGTCATGTTTTAATTGCTTCACTGTACAAAGAAAAGGTCAACAAAAGCACTTTGAGGAAAAAAATTTAGTTTCCACAGTTTGGCTTTTGCTGTTATTTCATGCCTCAGTTTGCAAACTGGATAGAGCATTTCAGAGGATGAAAAACCTGGTAAGAGAAGGCAGTTTTTATCCTTCCTTTTTCATCACTCATATATTACAACATAAATATAGCAGACTTTTCCCCTTTCAGTGAGCTTTGGCTAATTTGTTTGATTGACTCAGTAAAAGAGAAGAGCCTCACCATGAACAATCTCCAGTGCAGGCATCTATGGCAGGAGTCACTAGAGCTGTTATCCCTCCAAAGTGATGAAAAGGGGCCTTTCCTGGGAGCAGACAGGAGATGGCCACATGCCATCCTTCCTTCACAACGAATGCCAATGTGTCTATTCCTGCACTCACCTATTTCACAGTTGTGTCCTCTGAATTCTGGGGGGCAGATGCAAAAGTAACTGTAATGTCTTATTTTGCAGACTCCACCATTGTTACAGGGATTTGTACTACACGGATTTAAACCTAAGGAGAAGAAACAAGGCACGGTGTAACTCCAGGAATTAAGAGAAGCCTGGCTTTCAATTGCCACATAGTTCTTTGTACCCAGGAGGGACACACGAAATACATTTTTTAAAAATTCCTTTTTTACCTACCTTTGTAATTGAACCAAAACTCCATCTGCAAGAGGAAATCACAAATGAAGAGAACAGGCAACAAAGAGTCATACTGATTACTGAAGACATAGTTTAGAAAGCTGTCTTTTTAGGGTCCATGTAAACTGACATTTTCATTAGAGCCATAAACACAATCTCAGTATCTCCTGATCACCACCGTGCCATTTACTTTTGTAAATGGACCATGGACCAGTCACAGAGTGCATAAACTGGGCTGTACTGGAATCAAAATGAACCTGAAAGCTCAGATCCTTAAATGCTCCAGCCACTGAAAGGTCTGTGGCACCAGCTCAGGAGTTTCAAGTGACGCCATCACCACACCCCCCTCCCCAAAAGGTGTCACTGCAAGGCCTCAGCATCAGCTGCTTTGCTCTGAGGAGCCATTTCTACTGTGCTGCTTTACCTGCTACAGAGACATTCCTGGCACCTCGGGCTGGATGCAGGAGAGACCAGGCACCTGTTTAACTCTGCAGCTCCAACTCCTGCCTCAGCACAAGGCCCCAGAAGGCCCTGGCCCTGCTTCCAGCCAGATGCTGTTGGCCCTGGGAATGAGACACTCCTCCCCTGGATTTGGAGGGTCTGGACAAGCAAGTGACCTCTGAAAATGTGCCAATCACATTGCTGGATTGATGCTCTCAGAAATGGGTTTTAGATACTTCCAAGGATTTGTGTTTAACATTTACACAACAAACTGAGCACTCACAAAGTGCAGTCTCACAGGTGCCCTGGGTGACCCTCCCTGAATTATCCTGAAGTGACCCAAGCTGCAGAATCCATAGACACACACTTCCAGAGCCACACTAGGTGACCTGGGCAGGATTACTTAGACCTCACCATCGACTTTCCTCTGTTTCTCCTAAAATCAAGTTTCTCACCGTTTTCTCCTGCGAATGGAAGATCTCCTTGGCCTCCTCAAATGAACACTTTTCCTCATTGCATTCTCTCTCCAAGTTCCCCGGACGAATCTCTTCCAGGAAGTGGTTGGCACGTTTCTGGACTCGCAGCACCTCGTGGGCTTTGTCTTTTCTCTCAAACACTAGAAGACCAAAACTGAACAGTTGGTGCTGAAGGCAACACAGTGGCATTGCCCCAGTCACGGTCACATGGGCTTTCAGTGGAAAAAACAATATAAATGAGGGGAGTGGGAATCTACACAAACAGCCCAAAGGAAAATAAAATTAGTCTGTGTTTCAGCAAAACATATCAGTAGTCTGAGCTTGCTTTCAGTGAGTCAAAAGAGCCACTACTGAGACTTGCAGGTTAGTGCAGAAATTTTTAATTCCACAAGGCTCTTGAGTATTGCAGCTTCTTCTCTGGAGGCTGGTTAGATTTTTCCGCTTAACCATCCCAATTCACAACAATTATTAGCTTGATATTTGGTTATGGAGTCACAGAGTTCTCCAGGTTCTGCTGTGGCCACAACAGAACAGACACCAATCCTTCATTAAGAGAAATATTAGTGTCAGTTTTGTGCTTACATTTAGCTCATCTCAACTTTGCTTCACTAAGGTATTTGCCCTCCTCCTGTGATGCCTTAAGCTGTTACTGCCAATAAATTAAGGGAGGAATGGCCAAAAGGACTATGTCAGTAATGTCCTCCCCACACACTCTCTCTGCTCCACAGCACATCTTTGCTAAGGCACCTCTATCTGTAGCAGTGTGTGCCAGGGTTTTTCCACCCACACCCTTTGTGGGTGCACTGATCCCAGAAGTGCAGCCCCATGGCCAAAGCCCACCTGGCACATGGAAAGGCTGCTGCTCCAAGTGTTATGAGACAGAAGCTCACTCTGTAATCCCAAAAAAGCCTATGGAAATCCACACAGCACTGCTTTTCCCAGCTAGGGATTGGTGCCCTGGACAAGTCAAACCTTCTGGCAAAGAACCCAGTTTTGGAGATGGACTGTGAAAACACAGATCTATTTGCAGTTGCAGGATCAGTATTTACAGCAATGACTGAAATTCTAGAATGATATTACATTGCTTCATTTCCAGGCAATTAGTAACAGCCCACAAAAACTCGGTGGAGAAAAGCTTTGCACAGATCCTGCTGTCTGGTAATGGAGAACATTTCCTTCACTTACATCAGTAGAATTTCCCTTCAGCACCTCTTGTGTTCTGGGTCATCTTAAAGGATTTACCTCCTTTAAGTAGGTGTCCCACAGAGCCTTTGCAGATACTCTGCTCTGCTCTTCCTCCTCTGCAAGGACAGCCACGATGATTCCTGAGATCCTGCACACTCTGGTGCCTGTCCCACAGCTCTCTGAAGCCATTTCTGAACCTTGTGTAGTAGTTGTACAATCAACACGAGGTCCAAGAACACATGTTGAAAGTGCCTCATTTTAGATTTCCAAACTGGAAACCTCTACCATGCAAAACCAATTCAGATCTCAGGTTCCATGTCACAGGGAGAATACTTTTCAACAGGAGAGTGGGCTAAACAGAAATCTAAGAAAGGCTGATTTCACTTGCAAATATGTATATAAATATTAATTTCTTTCTTGTGTGTTTCAGGAAGTGTTCCTTCAACCCATAGGACTTTGTGTTCAGAACAGGAACATAGTTCCTGTTTAAATGCCAACATTGCCACAAAAAGACAATTTAATTAAAAAAGTAAAAGAAATACCTACCTTCATATGAAAACAGGCAGCTGCTGTCAACGAAGCACATCAGCAGGAGAAATCTCCCAAGTGAGGAGCCGCTCTCCATGTTAGTGAGCATCCAGAACACTGACCTCCTGATTTCTTTCTGAGGGAAAAGAATAATAAAATTAGTATGTTGCCACAAAACCAGCCTGCAAAAAAGATGAAAAAGTAGAAGCGAGAGGATAAGAAGAGGCAAAGAAAGCAAATTCTACCCAGTTCATTTTGACCTCATGTCCCCTCTTTCACCAAGCCACACTGATGCTGCACACCCCAACAGGCAGGAGCTGAGCTGTGGGGCAGGGGCTCATCCAGAGCCCATGGAAGCCATGGAAAAGCCATGGGGAGCATGGGAACACACGGCCCAAATGGAGCAGAGGCCGCTCCCAGCCCAGTCTTGCTGAAGCCGAGGCGGGAGCACAACCAGCCCCTGTGCAACTGCTGATGCTTCGCTCAGGGAAGACCCTGCACAGACCCCAAGGAGGAACCAAGCACCACATACCAGCAGTCACAGCTACAGCACAGAAGTTTGCATTTCTTCTTATTACCTTCCCAGGCTAAAGGATTTACCAGGATTCAACAGTATGTTCCTCTCTGCTACCTGCAGCATTTTTTCAAAAACACAGGATCCAGAATGAGTTCAATTCACACAGAACCATGCAATTATACTCACGTTTTTCTTTATATTTTTTTTTTAGGGGAAGACAGGAAAGAGATTTGGCTGTACACCAGGAACAGCCATGAGGTCAAGAGGTTGATCATTAACTAGTCACAAATATTGACAGAGGAGAGAGAACCTGGATTCTATGGGACACATTAGAAATTCAAAATCGGAAGAAAAGTGTGTGTTTCCACACACATACACATGTGCATTAAAAAGAGAATTTAGTCTCTTAAATAATCCTCCAATACTAAAAGCCACTACTTTGCAATAAATTTCTTCAGGAAAATGTGGAACTTTTAAGAGCAGATTTCTGACACTGTCACCTTTCAGTAGGCAAGGCCAACGGACCTGGAAAACACACCAGCCACTCTGTAAACAGGTGCTGAAATATTGCAGAGCTGGGAGCGTGCAGGAGGATTCACTGCAGTCACCAGCAGGCAAATGTTGCCCTGTCACAGCACCAGCACTGCCATCCCCCACCCTTCTTTGAACACAACCATGTTTCAGCTCAGGGTTATGGGTTACCTGTTCCTGGTGCAGGCCTGTTGAGAAGGGTGCTGTTCAAAGCATTCTTATTTAATGTTCCTCCATCCTTAAGTCCTGTCCCAAGGGAAAAGGGGGAGGAGAAAAGAGAGCCAGAGCCAGCGAGCACAGCTCCCACCCCGACTGCTCCTTCAGTAATGACTCAACGTCAGCACTGGGGTAACAAGCACCAAGGCAGCTCCTGAGTCAGCAAGTCCACAAATACAAAAGGTATTAAACCTCTTTGCTGACACCACATTAAATTTCTTACAAACTAACACAATTCCTTGTACCTGAAGTTTTTTTCGTTTAAGTCTCATCACAAGAGCAGACTGAAGTTCTTCACTGATCCAAACCCCTCAAGACATTGGAAACACACACTGGGAACTCAGATCACTAGAGCAGAAAGAGTTCTGCTTTTTTTTTTTTTTCCTACAAGATTAATTCTATTTAACAAGTGCTAAGATTAGAAACAAGTATAAACTGTGATATTAAACTTCACCTGGACTATTGCTACTTCCTATGAACTTACTGGTGCTCTGCATCATTTACTCATATACATACACAGACAGATGCAAACACACACCATTTATCAGTAAGCATTAGCAATGCTCACACAGCCTGCAGCTGAGTGCAGTCACCAGAACAGCAATAAACAGAAGCATTTGCTTACCTTGCTAATTAGAAGACTGTTACAGACCCCAGGATAAACAGAGCCTGCAATAGCTTGGAATTAAACCTCTCTTCTTTTTTTTTGAATAACACTATACAGGAAGTTGGGGGGGGGGGTAAAATCAGGCATCAGGTGTGCAAAGAATAGAAAATACAGAGAAGTTCTAGTCACCTGCTGAATCAACCATCTGTGAGCACTGGAGTAGGATGTGAGGGACTGGAAGCAGTAATGATGTTACAAAAACTTCACTGTGTTGCAAGAAAAATTATACAAATACAGAGCAAACCAAAACAGTTCCTGTGGGTACAGCTGAAATGACAGAACTGCATCTCGATGGTGACTTGCAAAAACAGTTTTCTCTGTCCCCTCCTGCCCCCCACCCCAACCAATTCAGATATTTTACACCTCAAAGATGGAGTTGTCTGACCATGGATCACCTTATTTTCTACAATGCTGTACAGCATCTCAGCTAACAGGGTTCTTTTTTCTTGCCTGAAAGGCTTAAGTAGGGCCATGCCACAGGTAAACAACACAACCTGCAACAAACCAATGTAAACAAGAAAAAAAAGGAGAGAAAAAAATAAGTCCCAAGGAAAACAGCACACGAGGTTAACATATACTCAATATTTAATACTGAAGGTCTGACATTACACTGCATATTGTCACCAGCACAACATTCCAGACTCTCGGGGTCAGAATCAACCCTTCAAAGGAGCTGACACATCTATGTGGTGCTGGATCCACTCCAGGTACTGACTAACTTTGGTGTAGACTCCAAATTTCTCCCTACTCCCACAGCCGTGGCCCCAGCTCACCAGTCCTACCAAAAACCAAGTATCCTTATATTTGGTGGACATGGGGCCCCCGCTGTCCCCAAGGCAGGCATCCTTCCTGTCTCCCAGGCTCCCGGCACACAGCATGTTGTCGGAGACAGGAGAGGCCATGGCGGGGGCACACTCGTTGCGGGGCACGATGGGGATCTCGATGTAGTGGAGGGAGGTGGGGTAGCTGACGTTCACGTCGCTCGTGCTGCCCCAGCCCGTCACCACCATCTGCTGCCCGCTCCTCGTGAGCTCCTGCTCGGCCAGGTTGCGGGCGGGGAGGCAGATGGGGAGCGCGTATTTGTAGTACATGGCGTGCTCGGCCAGGTGCAGCATGGCTATGTCGTTATCCAGCGTCTCCTTGGTGTAATTTTCGTGGATCACCCATTTATCGACCCGAATGATTTGCTCATCGACATCGCGACGACGGAAAAGGAATTTACCTGGAAGAGCAAACAAGAAGAAGACGGATGCTGCCGAACTTTCCTTCCCCTTGAACACCAAAGCATCTGGAATATGCTGTACTCCTGTGGTTTTACTTCCCTTGTAATACAGACATTTGCTCATTTTATGTCACAGGTTGGCAGTGTTTTTAACAGATGGACTAACCTGTAAACTTTCCCTATTTACTGATATCATGAATACCCACAGTAGTAAATGAACTGGTGCCCTAGAGCTCTGGTCATCAGCTGAGAAACCATTTCAGTACACCTGTGCAACATGAGAGACCTCCTTCAGGAGGAAAACAACCTTTTTGGAACCAGCATTAAAAGTTGGAAGAGCAAGCACATGCAAAGCAGGACATTCATGACAGGACATGAGCTTTATGCTGCCTGAACGAAACGTCAGGATTTATAAATAAAGGTGACTGACTGGTAAGGCTATTCCTTTCTGAAATCTTACAACGGTATTTTAATGAACTTTTGACTGCTTAAGACTTCTGGGTTGCTATTTGTGCTACATGATCACAGCCACTTCAGGGGCCAAGCAGTCAATGCAACAGTAAGCAGGAAACTGTGTTGAGAAGGGCCAGAAAGGCAAGAAGTCCTTTGTGATACACTGGGATAGGAAAGTCAGGTCTTTCTTGTAGGCTGTCAGTGAGGTCTTGCAGCTGGTTTTTTCTGTAAAAAGTCAGTGTCTCCAAGTGCAGGGACTTATGAGCCACAGTAGCTACAGAAACATATTCTCAAAAGACTCCTTAAGTCCAGCTTTGGATCTTGGACCTCCAGAGCAATTATTTCAGAGTCTCTCCTCTTGCTCCTCTGCAGACATCCAATGGAAAATTCATACCTGGCCAGAGCAGGTGGCTGAAACTGCTCTGACGGGTTGTATTAAGTAGTTCCAGAACCTGAAGGACTTCCCGGTATCAAGCCAACAACCACAAATCAGTGTTTTTCTCCTATCACAACCTGTCTTCCTTGAGTGCCCTTGGAGCACTCTCCAGCCACTGTGGCTGGGGGATGGCAGGGAAGAGGCAGGGCTTTATTCCTGCCTTCACAGGTGCAAACCCTGCTTTAGGCCTCAGAAATAACTGTGGACTCAAATGCTCCTCTAAGGAAGGCAGTGTGGGTGAGCAGGAACACACGTGCTGCAGGGCTCACTCCTCTTGTGCATCACAACTCTCGCTCCATGGCCACACACTGGATTCTTCCTCTGTGAATAAGGAAGGTCTTTTGGGCAAGTATGAGAGCGAGAGAAAGCCGAGCCCCACTGATAACCATCCTTACACTATAAATTGCTCTGTATACTTGCCCCAAATTCAGGTGTGAGACATCTCTCAAGTTTCATTTGAACAGAACAAAATCTTCTCAAATCAGGGTTCTCAAGTGCTGACATTTCTTCACCCACTGAAAATCACATTTTATTTGGACTCTCCTGACAGATCCCACCCCTTCTTTCTTTGCTGCAGACACATCTCAGGGCATGGTTAATCCCAGCTGAAGGCTTGTCAGACTGCACAGATCTCTCCCAAGACCTGCAGTATGAGGCCAGGGTGGAACAATGTTAAGTGCAGCCTCAATACTTGCCCCAGTTACCATCTCCCCACTGAGCTATTCCCTCCCAAGTTACGCTCAAAGCTACATCCAACAAAGCAGAGCACTCCAACACCACATCTGACAGTTGCTTTTCCTCTAACGAGCTTCCTTAGTGAAGCTCTTCTTGGGCTTCACCAAAATTAATGGAAAACGCTTAAAAAGGAAGAAAATGACATAACTTATGCACATTTCCAAACTATCACATACACTTCTATTTGGATGTCTCCCTGTGAAAAGGTGAATATTCTGGCACTGAGAGGACCCAAGGCTACATCACATACTTTTCTATTCATCCTGTATGTTGGAAGTACATAAACACATTGATCTGTGTGTGCCTTACTGTCTCTGTTCTCAAACCCCTGCACATCCACAGTCTGTATGGAACATGCATACAGACTGTGTATTTTCCAGGAGAGGTACACAGACAATATATTGGCAGGACTTTCAACAAATACTGGGAATATCCTATCATTTCACTAATGGAGAAAGCAAGCAGCTGAGCTGTTATGCCTCAGCACCAATGGTACATAGAAAACATTGATCCAAAAAAATCCCATATTACTTCAGTGTGAATGGAACACTAATTATTTCTGACTGTTAATTCAGGAGCAGGACTGCTACTTGACATAGTGACATTTTCTCATGCTCCAGAGCAGCAGTGCAAGTAAAGGCAGTGTTGCCATTCTACAGCACTTCTCCTCCTTCTGCAGTGAAATTCTCTGAAGTAACAGTGTTTAAATGCATGAAAAGGCAGGAAGACACCCTGTGACATTCTCCTCCTGAGATCAAGACTTTTTTTTCAGTATTGAGATGACCTTGAATATTTTCAGCACCAGAAAAACACAAGGAGAAGAGACCAAGTCTTTCTGCTTTATAGACCAGCAGCAGTGCTCAGAAGACACCAGCTCACTTCCACAGTAAGGCTGACAGTGGCTCAAAGGAAATCAGATTTTTACTAAGCTTTGTTTTAAGCTAAGATGCATATTTAAATACTGCCTAGACAGTCCATTCCTACAACCAAGGACTTTTTTTTCAGAACCTGCTATCTTTTCCCTGAAATGATAAATACTTTGAATGAAACAGTTATATTTAAAAAACACAGGGATAGATGATTTTCCATACCAAGTCTTACTTTGAGCTCCTTTGATGTGTCAAGGCAGTGTGCTGCTGTTAGGACCCAAGCTGGATGGATGAGAACACCCCCACACAGAAACTTCCCACTTGTACTTTGCAGCATAACCTGAAACCAAACAAGAGAGGTGTGAGGTATGACAATGCCTGGACAGTGGCTCACCAAACACTGTGCACAACCTTCTTTGTGGCTGCCAAACACCCCAATGCACCAAGCAACAAAGCAGGGCACATGCACCGAAGCCAAAGCTCCACAGTGGGACAAAAGCCCTATGAATAAAGTCTCTGTGGAACACCTACAAGCAAGTTTTGAATGTTCTTCCTGAATGAGGGCTGGCTTCATCCAAATCAGCATGGGGTGCTGCTGGGCACTGCAAAGAAGCACTCTGCACTCAAAGCTTTGAAACACAGAGCACAAATGAGGGGATTATTCTTGTGTCCCACACCAGAGACAGTGCATCATCTCAGACTGCAGCTCTCATGCTATGGTGTAAAAGGGCCTTTCATATCAAAGAGAACCACGCCCTGATTATTTGCATTCATTAGTTCCATGATAAGCTCTATGAAGTCTCCCCTTTCTCTGTGATATCCCAACCTGCCATGGCATATTTTGCTGATTAAATCTGTTAACTTGAATGTATGACAGACAAGGCTCATAAAAAAGGGTGAGAAAGTGCCCTCCCACTCCCACCATGAGGCTGTTACAGGAGCTGGAGCACACATCCCATCACACAGCATGAGTTTCCCAGGATGGAGCAACAGAGTTGGTGAATGTAATCACCATCCTCTCTCTTGACAGTGTGGGCAAGGTAAAGTAAAAAACTTGGCAACAGTGACAAGGTCAAGAGTCCAAACAGATACTAAACCATTTTATCCTGCTACTCCAATTTTGAGGTTGCTTTTGAAAAAACTAAGGAAATTTTAGCTTCACGTGACACCACCAGTAACGTAGGAACCTTTCTGGAGTAGCCAGGCAGGCAGAGCTTTTGGTAAGAGCCTAAACTACTCGTGGTGAAGAACTCTTTTCTCCTACCTGCCAAGGGCTGTCTCCCCTTCTTGCAGCTGTTCCCTCAATGAGCCGAATATTGAAGCTTGCTTTGGCTTCAGCGCCGTCCACCTTCACTCTCCCACAGGGGAACTCCACTGTGCAGATGCAGAGAAGTTCACTAGCAAAGCCCAGATCACCCAACACAAACCCACTTTCTAGAGCAGCCCCTCTGTGTCTCTAACCTAGGCAATACTGGTCAGAGGCCTCATGGAAGTCCCTCAGTGCTTGGCAAGGAGGCGGTCTCCTGATTCCCCTCTATGTCTCCATGAGGCAAACACAGATTAAGGGCCATAAAGCAGGTACGGAGCTGAGAAATGCAGGCAGAGTTACTCTGCACGGAATAGGTGTTTTGAAAATGAGTAGAAAGTGCACTGCCAACAATTCTGCCCCAAAACTCTCTTACTTCAGTCTGAATAATCCTCTGTCAAACGTGGATCACAAACATCCTCCTCTTACCTACAGGCTTGCACGTGATGTGGTCGTTCATGAGCTGATACCCCGATGCACAGCTGCACGAGCGGCCCTGGTTGGCAGGGTCATCCCTACAGAAATGGTCACATCCCCCGTTATCCACGGAACAGTTGGTGTACTTGACCTCTGAGGGAAAAAGGAACAGCAAGAGAGATGGGAGAAGTTTGAAAGTCAGAGTCACAGGGAGGTAATGTGGCAAAGTGGGCAACAGCTGTCAGTGATTTGGGATGACAGTTGTGGGCTTTAACAGCACCTGGGCCCTGAGACAGCAAACAACCTTAGTCCAGAATCAGGCAGTGGGGAGATGGAGGAAACAGATTACTGTCAGAGCAGGTAGACTGGAGAACAGAAAATTCCCTGTCACTACATGCAAGCACACAGTGCAAAGTGTTGATGATACAGGACATACAGTGCTCATCCCTAACTATGCTGTCCAGCTTTTGTTCAAGGAAGAAATTGTCACAGTAATGACAATAAATACATTGTATTTAAAACCACCACCATCATCCCTGGGTTGACAGTTCTAAAGTAACTGAAATCCCTGCTTTACAGAGTTATTTTCGGTACTTGTTCAAAATTTAGATATCTCAGATCTCCGAACTTCTCCTATGGCAACACAAAGTTAATTTTGCTTTAGATAAGCACAAATAAACCTCCTACCACAATCATGAAGCAAGAGACAAATCACATTAGTAAAGAAAGCGAGTAAGCTGTGCAATGACTGAAGTGTTGACCCCTACTGCACAGAAACCTCTGTCACAAAGGATGTTATTTTATAGTGGATTAAATGCAGCATTACCATAATTGCAGAAAAACCCCTCCCAGCCTTTGTTACAGATGCAGGAAAATTTTCCAATATTGTCCTTGCAGATGCCATTGGAACAAGGCTGTGGCGCACACTGATCTCCATCTGAAACAGAGGTAGGAAAATCCAGTCCCTGAATCATAGAGAGCTCACAGATCAAACATCAACACGAACAGGCCCTCCCCAGATTCCCAAACATCACCTATGTGATGGGTGGTAAGCTTCTGGCACTTAAAGGTGACACCTCCACGGCACTCGCCCAGAGACAGGGCATCGCTCTGGGTTCTCACCTACAGCTGCAGAGAGAGTGGGGTGGGCAGAAGGGGAGGAAAGGGCAAAGCCTGAGGCAGACAGGGCAGTGGCAGGTGACTGCAGGGGTGGGGCTCCTCTTTGGCCCACATCAGACAGGGTTAGAGCACCAAAGCACTTTTCACCAATTCCTTAGCCCTGGGGAGATGACTGATGACAGCTACAGGTACACAGTGTTTTAGGAAGGCTGCTTGTGTGATAGAAGGGGAAAACATTCTTTGCACACCCCATACAGGAGAAAATGAGAATATGAATCAGTATGTGACATATGGCAGGAGGAAGGCTGAGTACCAGTTACTCTTGAGGAAGCACAGAGAAGTGATTAGGAAAGTCTTTTACTTACCTACATACTTGCTCCAAAAATTGAGCTGTGGAGAAACAAAATTTGTCTTATGGTGAGAAAACCATTTTTAACAAGTGAGGGATTTAAAGTGTATCATGGCCTTGGCCAACAGAGAACAGCATCAGAGAACAGTCAACAGCATCAGTCTCATTCTTCTTGACAGTGTAGTGACTGGCACTACAAACCAAGAAAACTGGCCAAATGATCCTGTACTGCTTGTACTGTGCTTGTACTCAGCACAGATCTCCCCTGTCCTGCTTGCAGACCTACCAACACCAAAGCCCCTCAATATCCCCACTGTTTCTCTGTTTTCTTGTCACTTACTGCCAGGTGAGGCATCCGAGTTCACTTGTGCCCAGTCAGACAAAAACGTGGGCATTCCAAAGACAGATCCCTCTCCATTCTGGGGTTTGAGGGACAACAAAGACTGGCTCATCCTATGCTGTGAGCTGCTTTGCTCAACATAGTAACAAAGAATCCAAGCTGACAGAACAAGTGTGGAAAAGGGGCAGGAGTCAGTGATGCTGACAATAAAGGTAGCGTCCAACTGAAAATATGAGTTTGGACAAAAAGAGAGAACCTAGTGATGAGAGAAACATTTGCCATGCCCAACTGGGACACTGGGGAGATACAATGAAAGGCAGCCAGGGCTGGTGAATGGACAACAGAGGGCAAAGACTGGAAGGACCTGGAAAAACTCAGTGGTAGCAAGAATAGCCAGCGGGGTCAAGCAAGGATTGGAATTATCTGGCTGGGCCCTAAACCTCACCATTGGGTCAGGTGGGACATGCACGAGTAGCCAAGTTTTATGGCCCATACAGGTGGTAACACGACAATCACTGTAACAGAATGACATTCAAAACCATGCCAACACCTTAGGAATCAGGAGAGATCCGTTTTTAGTGCTGACAGCATGATCTTCTGTGCCCTGGATTGCAATATTTTAAGAAAATAATTGATCGGGTAACTCCCACACTCATCCTTAAAAGAACAACTTACTGTTGATTCCTTGGTTTCAAATATCTCACTGGCCTCCTCGAAGTCACAGCGCTCCTCCATGCACTCCCGCTCCACAGAGCCCGGCTTGAGCTCCTCCAGGAAAGAGTTCGCCCGCTTCTGGATCCTCAGGACCTGGTTTGCATCTTCAGTGCTGTAAAATACTGGAAGCAAAAATGTGAAAGCACAAGCAGAGAAAAGAGCTGGCCGAAAACCAGTAGTGGTGCTTCCCAAAGGACACTTAGCAGAGCACCAGCCCCTCTCCAGCACAGCAAGAGGGGCTGCCCTGGACACCAGAGTCTGTCTGTGTTGTGCTGCAGAAGCTCCAGCTCCTGCCCTGTGCTACTCTTGACAGCTCAGGGGCTCAGGAGGGCTGTGACCAGGCAGTTGTCATGGCCCAGCACTGCCTGTCAGCTCTGCTGGAGGAATTCAAACCCCCTAATAATGGAAAGGATTCCAGCCGCTCCATCTGACTGACAGAGGAGCAGGAAACGCACGTGCAGCGACTGGGGAAGGGTGAAGGGTCTCTCTAAAATGAAAACTTACTTGAGGTGCCGCAGACCCAAGCAGAGCAGGCAGCCAGCAGCAGCCCGAGGGCGAGGTGCTTCCACATCCTGCAGCAGGAGTCACCTGAGGAGAAGGCAGGTGTGAAGAGGAGCACATTGCTGAGGGACAGCAAGAGCCTGCTGCAGACAGCTCCCTCCCAGCCGGCCCAGCCAGCTCCTTCACTGGCCTGTCACAGGCCTGACTCATGACTCCAGCTCTGGAGCGGCCATTCTGAGTCCCTCCACACCTGTTTGCTCATTCCCTCTAACCCATCAGCAGCTCTCCCAGAACACTTTATATCTGCCCTGACACTCTCCCCTTGCCACTGGACATTTTTGACAAGCTTCCTGCTCCATTAAAGCAAGCTCTCCTCGGAAATCCTGAAGGATGCAATACTTTTGAAGCACTTACTGCTTTGTTCAGTGGGAATCAGGGTGATCTATTCTTCCGCCATGAGCTCTGCTGGAACTTAGTTAATCCATAACTTCAGATATTTACTCTTTGGAGTGACATGAAGTTAAACAAACAGTGCTCAGGGGGAGCTTGACAAATGACCTGCACACAGGGGAAAAGTGAAATAGCTGAGGCACCCACTCTGCCTTTGGAAAATCTGGGTTTTTTTTTACTTTAGATTCTCTGGCAAGCAGAAATTGTTATTTTTAGTTTGTAAGCATAACCACCCAGTGCTAAGGTCTCTTGAGAGACCCTACCATCTTCTCACAGCATGCAATCATCCAAAAGAGACACATTGCAATTTTTAAGAGTCCTCCCACTTTACTTTCTCACCCAAGGTTCCCCCCCCAAAACAGCCAAGGGAACTAATCCCCCTGACAGCCACAAGCAGGTACCAGAAGCTTGTACCAGCATGCCACATCTTTTGGTATACTGGGTTAGCTCTCATCAGCACAAAGTATTCTACAGAATTCTGAATATTAAACATTTAGAGAAAACCCTCAGTCCTTTTCAGAAGTTTTCTTGCACTGGAGGTGGGGGGAACCAGCATTTCCCCTTCTCTGAGAACAGTGTGTACAGCAGCACCTCTACAAGCTGGGCAGCAGTCACGGAATTACTGAGGTCGGAAAAGACCTCTGAGTCCAACCTGTGACCAATCACCACCTCGTCACCCAGACCAGAGCACTGAGTGTCACATCCAGCCACTCCACCACCTCCCTGGGCAGCCCCTTCCAGTGTCTAATCACTCTTTCTGTGAAGAAATTCTTCCTAATGTTGAGGACATGGCATTTTCATGCAAATTACCTGGGCAGGTAGGAGTCCTCAGGGGTCCTCTGTCAGGGAAAGTGCCACTGGGGTCCAGTGAAAGGTGGGCCCCTCCACCCTGGGATCTCAGCTCACATCCCCTGACACTGCTCAGGAGAGCACTGAGTGCTTATAAAACTTTTTTTTTTTCATTTTCACCTCACAAACTTGACCATGGACTTTCTTGAAAACAAGCTCTCTTTAAACGAAGGGTTCACCGTCCAACCACTGGGGGCTAAAATAAAGATTGTGGCATCCAAAATCCCAGCTGGGGAAGGTGTGTGCACTGCCAGCTCTGCTGGTATGTCCTTCATCCTCAGTTCAGCCATTCCACAAGAAAACTTCCACTGACATTAATGGCTACAGATTTTTGTGGCAATTAAAGTTTATGCAACATACCTGAATACAGGAAACACAGGTAGGACCATATATTACATTTTATTCATATATGTAGCTGACTTTGCCATTTGCTACCACACAGGTTGCATGGGTTTTAATACACTTCTGTCTCTAAGACTTGGTATAGGTTGGAAATTTAGGACACGCACATCAACTGCCAATCTAG
This sequence comes from Lepidothrix coronata, assembly GCF_001604755.1. NCBI lineage: Eukaryota > Metazoa > Chordata > Aves > Passeriformes > Pipridae > Lepidothrix > Lepidothrix coronata. Next base: position 1,238,411 of record NW_016690305.1, read on the forward strand.
AAGATTCAAACCTGTGTGTCAGTCTCCTAAAAATTTCTTGGTTTTTTTTAAACCCCTATAACTGATACTCAGAAAGAATTTACTTCTTCATCACCCCTTGTGTTTTGAGGGCTTTATTTTCCTGTTTTCCCATTTCTCCTGCCACTGTAGTGCAGAAATGTGTATTTTAAAAGCCTGCACTTGGGCTATCAGATGATCTTATGACTCCTGGTGCAGGGACTGAAGAAAAGATACTCTAGGGTACCTCAAGATCTGCCCAGTTTTGCATGCCAGGGAATCATTTCAATCTAAACAATTACAGTGCTGGGCTCTCTGCTTTCTAGTTCACCTTCATTTAAAAAAAGGGATTTTTCTAAGGAGGGCTAGAAAAGGGTAAAGAGGAGAAAGAGGAAACTTCACAAGTGGATGGCAAGACAGAGGCTCCATATAAATTAAATTAACACTGTGGAGAGTTGTGATTCACAGTTGTTACAAACAGCTCTACCAAGGTCTCCCTCTCATCCTGGGTCCTGATTTCTTGCAAGACCTGCAGAAACCCAGTGTTCTGTGAGCCATCATCTCTCCCCATGACCCACCTGAAACGAAACAGCGCAGCCCATGAGTGCAAACCAACCTGCTCCTGGAGAAGGACCAGAAGGCTTAGGCCACCCCTTCCCTGCTCCCAGGAGGAAAAGCCATAGGCCACAAATGACCTTGTATTTTACCATGAAGGTCACTTGGTCACTGGAACTCTTCAAACAGAAGTTGCTCAAGAACTGCCATAAATCTTTTAGCTGTTATAACATGAAATGTAACTTCCCACGGTCTCAGAACCTTCTTAGGTTCTTAATTCTCAGAACCTTCTGAGAATTAAACATCTCGAGCTGCTCCCAACCACAGAGCTGCCAAACAAGGAATTTACCTTATGACTCTGCAGCTGCTTTATAGGTGAGAAGTGGCAGGGCTGCTTCTGAACCTGTTAGTTTGCAGAGCTGCCCATTCGGCTGGAGCAGATCTCCTTGCCTTCTCCTCAATTCTCAAGACACTTTGCACTCTATTAAAAAACCCAAATACATAAACCCTCCCTACCCAACACCACCTAGGACAAGGGAAACACCAGAAGACTAAGAATACTTTGTGTTTTTAAAACTCATTGGCACTTCAAGATCTTCACAGCACACCTCTCTTCCCATCCACTCCCACCTCCTGAGATCCACGTGGCAGTTAAATCAAACCAAGATGATGGCAGCCCTGAGCAGGTCTGACATCTCAGCAATGAGACACTGAGTGGGGCAATGTGTTTTTTGCTATTGGCTTCTGTCACATAATTAAAAAAAAGACCAAAACAAATTACCTGTATCAGAGAAGTAAGAGTATCTTCTGCCTCTGCTGTTACTTTCTTTGCACATTTTCTGTAGTGCCACCTAAAGAAGAGCCTTACACTCAGGTCTGATATGATTTTTCTTTTCTCCTTATTCCTGTTCTAGGTAACATCGTAATGATCAATTTTACCATTTTCATCTTGCAGGAGTATGTCACATTAGTACATTTCTCATGTTCCTGTCACACAAAGTATCTCTCCACACTTCCGTTTAACTATCAAGTACAAAGGTGTTTTTCACATAGAAAATATTCACGACCATTATAACTTACTTTCCATCTACTTTGCAACAGTACTGTGGGACTCTACAACCAGTTTAAATTAGTCTGCTGAAGTTTCCTGTCAGCATCTCATGAACACACCAATCTGTACAGATAGAAGAGAAAGTTTATCACAATCAGCTCTACGGACTCCCCACCCAAACACCTCCAAATTCTATCAAGTTTACAGGTGTCCTTGTATGGCATTGAGTTTCTACAGTCCATGAGAAAATTCCCTTCCCCCACATTTTTGTAAATGCACCTTCACTCGTTCCAGTCACTGTATACATTGCCTGCAGTACATGGAGTGCTCCCCTCCCACGCTGCCACAGCCCCCGTGGGAGCTCTGCAAACACATGAGGTAACAACACACACCCTGCTGTGTTCCCGGCAGGGTCTGCCCATCGAGCTGGGGGTTTGCAGGCAGCAGAGCTATGAGCAGGATGAGCACCAGCAGAAACACCACATTTAAAACATCTTTTGTTCACTGCAAGATGTAGCTAATGAAAATAAACTACCTGATGTCTTCTACTCCAATTAAACCAGCACAAAAAGCTGCTACTAAACTAATCTACAACACTCCCATTTACTATTTCACTCCCCTCTAAGGAACAGCTCTGAACTTCTGATGCAAGTCAGATAAAGCCACTTGATCACAGCACAGTTTTTTATTAGCTGGTTCCCACCAGACGGGCACAGCAGCCCTCTCACAACAAAATCAGTAACAGAGAATCCTTACTGGAAGCTCAGAAACATGTTTACTTTATATACAAGAAAAACTTATTTACAACAATCAACAGTAAACTATGTACAAAAAAAAAATACAAGAGACATTGCCATGGTAGTCACTGTATAAATTAACATAATAAATAGGAGGGAAGCAGGTCCCATTCTTAAGGCACAAAACCTTCTTCCCAAGACTGTACAGGGATTCACTTGCTTCCCTATGCTTTTGACAGGATCACAGGAATGGCGGGGAGACCCCTGAGGAACAACAGTCGGTGGACAATGATATGAACATGCAGTCACTGCTAACAGCTGTAGAAAAGCATCATTTTTCATCCTTTCCTTTTTTTTTTCTTTTTACAGTACACACATCTTAAGATACAAAATATTTCTTGTAAACAGTCTTTATAAATCAGGTCGCTAGTATGCACATTTTTAAATAACACTAAAACAATGAACGAAGCTCCATTCGATTTGGGTGCAGAAACATTCCCAGGACTGGCACTGAAGGCCTTGGCAGAGCTGGAAGCCCCCAGGCTCCTGTGCAGCCCAGCCAGGCAGCACCTCTGTACAGCTCCCTCTGCTGCAGAGTAGGGGGCAGGAAGATCCCCCGAGCCAAAACAGACAGGCTGGATCAGCCCTCGCGAAGGGAGCCCAGAGCAGGGCACCACTGGCAGCTGCTTCACAGGCCAAGCATCCCTTGAGTCCCTGTGCATGCAACCCCACCTAACCCCAACGTCATCCCCAGAATCTGCCATCAAATATCCAGGACCGTGCCAGAGCCTGAGAGAACAGACTGAAACCTCTTCCTAGAAGGAACCCTATGCCCTGCTCATTGCAGCCACTGCCAAGGGGAGGGATGAGGAACAGAAGGTGCCGCGTGGCTCTCCCGGGAGTTGCATTTTTTAAGAGACTAAACACTGTGTGATATGTGCAGTCCTAGCTTCTCTCAAGCTGGTGTTTACCTGAGACTGCTGGACAGTCTCTTTTTTTGGCAAAGCAGCAGATTTTAATAATTGTCTTTCCTGAGTTTCTCTCCCACAAAAGAATTATCAGATGCCAGAAGAGGAACTCGGAATAATGTACCCAGGAGTTCAGCTCCCTACTCTGCAGATGGCTCTCACTGTTCAACACAAATTGCCTTCATCTATTCACAAAATCTCTGCAACAGAAATCTGCATTATTCCCAGTGAGACACACAGAGCTATGGCCCTTTTGTTAGATCTATACCTTAACAAATATTCAAAGGCACTCAGGTTAAATGTGGATCCCATTTTCTAGCTCTTAAAAGAAGGTAGAACTCCCTCCCTGCCTCTGATAAGCAACAGACAGGAATATACTGGCTCTCAACCCTTTGATAAATGTGCATGCACACAAAAAGGATCTGAAGGCATTGACACAAAGATCATAAAAGCAAAAGAAATGAAGATGGGTCTGTGCAGGCATCATCACTGAGTAGATGGCTAATATTGACAGATATGGCACGAATTAAGGAACATGCCTGAACGTAAAAACTCTTTGGATTCCTCTGTTGCTCTGGGCAGGAAGAGTAGAGAGAAGCTGTTTCTATGGAGGCAATAATTTAATCTCTCAGGGATTATGCAAGCAAGGCAAGTGCATATTGTTTATGCATCCTTAACCACGAGGTTGCCTGGGGAAAGTTCAGAGCAAGAACAGCTCCTTCACCACAAAGAGGAACAAACACAGATCTCACCTCTCCTCCAGAGTTCCCACCTGCCTCACTCCCCTGCTGCACTCTCCTGGGAAGGCACCCGGATGTCCCAGCCAGGCCCGTTCCTGGGACTGTCAGGAGGGAGGATGGCTGCAGCCTGCAGCTCTCCTTGGGGGAGGCTTCTCACTGGCATCCACACACTGCTCTGGGCATCACCAAGCAAGTGGAAAAATCCAGTATGTCTGCAATTCTTATTGACCTGATGCCTCAGGAATTCAATATAGTGAGGGAGGTCTGTACTGAGAAATAAAAATACAGCTATGGAAGCAATTGCCAATGTATGGTAGGAAAAACAAACTCAGGGCAAAGCTGGACGTATTTCTTGCTCAGTCCCCACAGTATTTATACCAGAAATGTTTCTACCTGGATCAAGCACATTTGTCTTCTTTTACCTTCTCATGAGCAAAACCTGTCACTCACCAGGCTGAGAGGAGACATGTGGGTGACTGCTTACAACAGACAGGGAGAGCTGGAATAATCCTTGGTGAAATACTGGAGAATCCAGTGGAGTTTGCCCAGAATGAAATCAGCCCAGAGCCTTTATAAGCTGTCAAGTCTTTACATAAGCTAACTTGACTGCTTGTTGTTAGACTAGAGAGGTGATATCAATTTGATAAAAATCCTTACAAAGAAGAATGATGTCCTCAGGTAATGATCTTTTATGCCATTGTGTACGTGGTCTATTCTGTCTACAGCCACAATCAGACAGGTGCCACTCTGTAATAATAAAAAAATAAAACACACACAAACTGACAGAGCAGTTAAAAATTTCTGCTGTCTCCCAACTTCTACAGCACTGGCTGTTCTCAAATTTCCTTTGCAGTGATAAACATGGTGATATAGCTATCCATGCTGGTCTTGGGCTTTAACAGTCACCCAGCTGAGGCCAGGCACCTAGAAACTCTGAGTCAGAGGCACGAATTTTTCCATGCTACACTGTTGATGGAACCAAAGGCAATTTATCAACATACTTCTGTTTTCATTAAGATGCTCATGTCCTCAGTAACAATCCTCCTTCTCTCAGTGCTCTGATGTTTGAGAAGACATGGTATCTCTCTCAGGGGTACTGAGCCATCCTAGTCTTTTGGTATCACCTTGGAGTGAAGGAGCAAGGCAGCAAGAGAGACAAGCAAGGTGGAAAAGCCATTAAGACCAAGACAGGTGAAAAGATGCAAGTATTAGACATAAATCACATATTTTGTGACAGAAATAGTTTTCTGCACTGCAAGCTGAAGAAAAGAAACAGCTCTCTTGTTTGTGGCCACAGAAGTGGCACTAAATGGGCAGGCTGTTGCCCATCATTCTGCTCCCTCCACCAAGATGGAGCAAATTGTCCTATATCTCACTTCATTGTTACACTTCCTGTGCCGCCCAAACATCTCATTAGCTTTCCTCTCCCTTTTATCTGGCCTCCTGAAGATGAATTCAGAAGAGGGAATGTCAGAGCTGATCTCCTGCAACCTTCTGGCTCTCCAGAATTTCGTCTTTTCTTACTACCAGAATTTCTGAACAATTGTTTGTGATGCCTGAACCCCTGATGATGTACCATTGCCCCTGGCTGGGACAGGAGAGCCAGGCCCAGTGGGAGGCCCGGCCAGCTGGTGAACCACATGCATTGTTTGTTGCAAAGGCATAAGTGAGTGAGAATCACTGATATTCATCGGAGGAGGTCTGTACTGGCTTTGAATTTTGGATGCAAACTGCATGCAACTACAGGTGTATTAAAAAGGGAGCAGCAAGACAAAAGGACAAGCTTTGTCCCACTTATATACGCTAAATACAGGTGTGGCACAGAGATGAATGGGAAAGTTTTGGGTCTGAAGAGACTGTCAGATGCTCCTGAACTAAGACTGGCCAATATATCTTTTGCCCTGAATTATTCTACTGTGATGAAGTTATCCAGTAAAGGTAGCTGTGTTGCAATTCTCAGGAGTCTTGCACTGTCACTGGAACCAGAACTTCCCACATCAGAGGACACGGCTCTTCAAACAGCGAGTGCGTTCCCTCCGGGAGGCTCTGCCGACTGCAGATCAGGTGCCTCTCCACTGGAAGCAGCCGTACCCCACAGGAAAAAGTAGCACCATGCTTGGTTGATATGAGCTCTGAACAGCTCCAGCTTGGCTGCTCAGTAGAGACAGTTGTGAGCACATCTGCTCGGTGAGGTGACTGCTGTGCAGTTAGCGGGAATGGTAGACACAGGCTGTGAAAACAGAGGCTAAGCCTCGCTGGCAGAAGTGCTCCGGCTCAGCTCCTTGATCCCGTGCAGGATCCTCTTCATGTGACCCACTTTGGTCACACCCAGGTCCTGGAAGGAAAGAGAAAACCTTACCTTCAGAGAAAGGCAGGGGGGAACTCCAGGTGGCCAAGCAATGGTTACAGACTAGTCAGCCAGTTACAAAGAGAGGAGAAAACCAACCAGAAAGATAACAAACCTGAGGGTTATATACAGCACTTCCAACCACAAGTCAAAAAGCTACTAAGGATGCAGAGCAGGCACAGAGAAGTGTAGAGAAACAACAGCAGATTGTTAGCCAGAAACACAAATTGCTTTGGCTGTCAAAGACTGAGAGAACAGAAAGAGCACACAGATCAAGGACCTAAGCTAGCAGCCAAAACATGCAGGAACAACCAACCAGTCACATCAAATAACTGGTTACCATGCAACAAAACCCAGGCTGCAGCTGGATGGCATGTGGAGGGATCAGCTACACAGGTCACAGCAAACCTCCCAAAGGGAACACAGTCAAAATCACACATGAGATCCAAGGAGCATTCGACAAATGCCACAAACCACTTCATAAGTGTTTTCCTGCTCTATGCAAGTGACCACAATGATGACATAAGTCTCTTGCACATACAAAGCACTTTCAAGTTCTCTCCATAGAGACAGCATCTCCTGGTGAGGAGATGAAAAGCTGTGCAATGTGATTGCTAAGCGCTATTAAAAAAGATTCTCTCTGTCTATGAGCCTCATCAAAGGGCACAATCACTTTTTCTGGTAACAAAGAAGTGTGATGATCTATTTGTCCAGTCACTGCACAGTAAGAACCAAATTCTGCCAATCACAGCACGTTCTGCAAAGATGGGACAGTAGCCGAGAAGTTGAAAAGTTCCATCATTAAAATCAGAGACTCTCAAGAACACTATCTGAAATCTGTATGCTGGACTGTATCACATCTCTAGAAGACTGTGGCAGAACTGGACAGCTGGTCCCTCAACTACCTCTTCTACCTCCCCACTATTAAAAACCAGGTGACCTAAAACAGTGAGAAAATAAAACGAGACCGCAATGACCCTGTTCGTCTTGCCAGGGCACTGGAATGAACAGCAGGCAGACCACTTCCAAGCACATTCAGCACAGAAGTCATGCAGATGCAGCTGGCTATTTCTCATGAGCCAACCATGAAAGTACCTTGAGGTCCCTCCGCTCGAGGTGCAGGAGCTCAGAGCCCCGGACGTCATGGCGGATGAAGATATCCTTATACTCACAAAGACTGAGATGCTCAAGCCAGGCCGCAACCTCCTCCGTTCCCCAGAGGTGAACTGTCAGAGATGGAAAAGCAGGAGTGCATTGAGTACCCAGAATCCCAGGAGACAGTGAGAGATGAGGACACCACAGCACTGAGTGCCAGAGGAGGAGGGCAGCCAGGACCACAGCCTCAAACCAAGGGGAGGGCAGCATGACCTACGATCTCAAACAAAAGAGGTAGGACAGAGAAAGGTAAGAGGTGTTCCCTTAAGTAGAGGCTTGCTGTGGTACAGCCAGGAGGAAGTGCATGTTTGTTTTGATGGGATTGGATATGTTTTTTAAAGTTTACCTCCATGCTTTAGAAGAGTCAATTCACTGATACTCTTCTGTGTACAAAACAAAAGGTTCATAAAATACATGATAAAGAATCACAGCACAGATTACTTTGCTATTATGTACAATCACTTGTGCTCAGTAAACAAAATGGTAAACTCCCCCTTGCCTGAGGAAAAGAGGAGGAGTTTAGAGGTTTAGACTTCCACCTTCTTGCACAGCCTCTAAATAAGAGAATAATAAAGTTTCCAAGTTCTGGGAGGCAACGAATGAACACCAGCCTGTCAGACAGAAGGAGACTGTACCCACAACTCCATGGCAGAGGACAGGACCCAGGAGCCCACAGAACAGGTAGTACTTCTGAATTTTAGAAGAAAGCCTTCATAAAGAGAGCACAAACCAAAAATCAACTAACCCAATTTGGAGAGAAAGTATCTTGAATGGCAACTTGTTGATTCATGGCCAGTTTTTATCTAGTTACCAGTAGGATTAAAGGTCAGGGTGCACCTGTGGTGATGCTGATGCCCAACCAACTAGACATGAAACTTGATTAAAGCCCGAAGGTGAATCAATGAGAAAACAACATTTACCATATCACAGAGAATGAGCAGTGAAGAAACTGGAGTTATGCGGACTTGGGCCCCACAGTCATTTTGATACTTAAAATGCCAAAATCCTCAAATTCACTTCCCTAAACATCCCCTGAAATATCCCTGGAAATATGTAGAGAGAATTCTTCAGAGGGTACCTCCTGTTCCTGCTCAGGAATGTTTGCGTGGTACTGGGGGATCATGACTCAAAAAGGAGCAACAAGCTACTCTGCCACATGAAGACGACTGAATAGACCTCCAAGAAAAGGCAGATGCAGGTGAAACAGGAGGAATATGTGAGGAGACAGACAAAGAAGAGGTAGTGTGACAAAGAGACACAGTGAATGAGCAGACTGGGTACCCGGCAGTCCCATGCTACTATGAGTCTCCTTATTTTTGTTGTTCTTCTCCTTTTTAAACTTGGTCACCAGGCGGAATTTGCCACTGCGGCTGCGTTTAGAATAATCCAGCATCTGGTTCTGCAAGAACAGAAAGGGAAAATCAGGCTCTCAGCTATAAATTGATTGGAATGAATCAAGAGCAACAACCACTGTCAAGCTCAGCTCCGCGACCTTGTAAGAGAGGGGAAAAAAAATTCTAAACTCATTCTGATCAAGAAAGGAAAGGAAGCAGAGAAAGTTGATCCCATGTCAGCCAAGGGATCTTAGCAGGAAATTACTTTCTTTAGCCCTGGGGAGCTGAGTTTCCTTCTTAATGACGTTTTCTCACATCAGTCATACAGTCACAGCCAACTAGGGAAAAAGAGAACAGCTAGGGAAAAAATAGCCCTGGTTCTCCTCACCTCCTCATCACAGGGCTCCATAAGCTGCCACAGCCAAGGGATGTCTGCCAATTTCCTCAGCTGGAGGTCCATGTCTGCCAGGGCTGCCTGGAGCTGCTCCTTCTGGGGAGGATCTAATTGCTAGATCAGAAATGGAAACAGAGCAGAGTTAAAACCACATGGTGGAACACACAGTCAGGCCCTTGCCTCAAAATCCCTAGCTAACAAAGCAGTTCCTCTTATAAAAGGAAGTGCACAGCAAGCACTCTGTCCAGACCTTACCAAGTCAACGATTCTCATCTGTTCTGAGCTCCAAACTCCACAGAGTCTACCTTGACTGCTCATCATGCCCATGTAGCAAAATCATCCTAATTCCTGGATGATAACATTTAAGCTGACTGTAGAGTTACAGAGACAAGGAAGCCCAAGACCAACAAAATGTTATGCCAAGGTAACAGGAGGAGAGGGGAGGAAGTGAGAGGTTGCTTTCCTCCTGCTTTGTGCTCCTTACCAGAGCCATCTTGCCTGCCAGCAGCAGCTCTGTCTCATTGTGCAGGGCTTTGACATTATTCACCAACTCTACCACGAGGCTGCAGTTCAGACCCTGCAGGGAAGCAATTCATGGACAAGTTAAGCCTGATAGTGCAGAAGTCTGAGCAGTCAAAAGGAAGAAGTCTTACACAAGCAGGACCTACTTTTGGTCAATCAGAAAGGAAAACCAAGAGCTATGGAGCGAGGACAAAATGGGAGATGCCAAGTGAGCGACGTACCTCTGTAGACTTGGATTTAGCGTAGACTTTGTCCATAGACTTGGAGCTGGCATTGACAGCATGGGCAAGCTCCTGTTCCATGTCCTGATAGGACTGGGCTATTTCCCGAATGCTAAAGAGAGAATTAGATTGCATCAGCACATGCTCAAAGCAGGAGATCTCTTCTGACTGGGGATCTCCTCCTAACACCCATCTGAGCGACACGGGCAGGGCTGGGGCACAGGAGGGGCACAGCCCCTGGCAAAGTAGGGCAGTTCTCCCCCCACAGTGAGCACACACAGCCAGATCTCACGGGCACAACTCCAGGTGCATGTTCAATTCTGCAAACAAATTGGGATCAGTGTGAAATACAACCCAGACATTTTAGTATGGCCACGGTGAAGTGAAAGGCAGCTGCACTTAGGGCAACTTAATTAACACTTCTCTGATGATTCTGGGAATTTTCTCTCAGAAGCCCAGACCAAGGTGCAGAATGTCTGACTAAAGGATGAACAGATGAGCATACAGTGACTTCTTCCAAAAAATCTCTGCTGGGCATCAGGGTTACAAGAACCCGGGTTGTCATCTGAGCTCCCAGAGAGGCTTTTGTTTCTTTTCTGATAAAAAGTAATTTATATTCAAAGATAACGGGTTCTTTCAGATTAAAGTATCCATGTTTGCTCACAACAGTAATATTTTTTGTTCATAATGGCCTAAGAAAGTTTATTCAACTTCAAACCTCGTGCAGATGGGACAGTGCATAATGAATGAGGCTGCTCCCAGTGACATGGACCAGCACTGTAGAGGGTAAGAGTGAACAGGAACACCTCTAGGAACAGCAAGTATGACTCCAGGCCCCAAAGGAGGGCTCTAAAACCAAAAGCAGGTTGAGTCGCACCTGTGGATCAGAGCACCTGCAGCTTGACCAAACTGGTTGATCTGAGTGGATTCCTCTTCAGACATGATCTCTGGTTGCAGAGAGAAAGAGGAGGGTCGGGACAACTCACACTTCTGTTTGTCCTCCCAGGACTTGAGGGTGCTCTCAAATGCCTGAAAACACAACAAGCAAACTATCAGGTACCTTGTGAAACTCCTGTAAAAACCCAACGATTGTGCCTACACCTGTAAAACATGTAGATCTGGTCCAGACACTTTTCATTGCAGGACCCAGCTGCTGAGATGCCTAGAACTTTGCTAACTAGCTGGGTGGACTGAAGTTTTCCTTGCCACATGCTTGCTTTGCTTTAATTTTTGTTTAAGCATAGTTTTAGTCAAAATTGGTAGGCCAGTTCCAAGGGCCAGACTAGTAAAAATCCATCCATTTCCTACTGGTGACAGCCTTTTCTTTGAGTAGCTCTATCACCTCTACACTTCACTATTACTGTGACACCTCAGAGCTTGAAATTAAAAATGTTCAAGGCTCCTCCATATCTGGAAGTAAATGGTGTTTCCCTAGGAACTGGTGGATCAGAGCTAGGACCTGTCCTGTTTGCACCCTTACTGATATTCCTGGCAGCAGCTAGTGGTGTGGCAAGAACCAAAACAGATCCAATGCAGAAGGATCAAAACTGAATACAGTGAGAATGAAAACTGTGGAGCCCTGTGGTAAAGTAATCCCTTCCCCTACTGCCCCTCCTCCAGGACTTTGTCAGGCTCAGTCAGCTCTGTCAGCTCAGTGCAAGCTACCTGATCTCAGTCCTGCTGATGACTCTTCACTGGTCCAGATGAAGCCACATAAGGGAATTTTTTTCCATCTTCAGTTTAGGAAACTATATATCCAAAATCACATTTGAAAAATGTTACCAAAGGTACAGGGTCACATGCATGAAGAGAGGACCCCAGTTCATCAACTGAATAGGACAGGTTTGCTCTGTGAAGGAAGGGGTGTGCCACGATCATCAAAAGGACAGCAGGAAAAACAAGGATAAGCCCATGGCCACGACAAAGTTGCGTGTTGCTCTGCAAAACTGGAACCTATTCCTCAGTAGCAATTCCATGCCTGCAAAATCAGGTCTGCAGGCAGTGAGGAATGGGATGGCACAACCATAGCCATGGCTTCAGGTGGCCCAACACACAGCACACTCACAAGGGACTGCTGTGTCCTCTCTACCTCTTGTGCTTCACTCCACCTTCCCCACCATACCCACATATAAGCTGCCTCTCCTTTTTTCCCCTCCCTTTACCATTTCAGCAGGAATCGTGTTCCCCCTTGCTCTCTCTCTTCAGACTAGATATAAGAAAGAAATTTCATATGATGAAGGTTATGAAATGCTGGCAGAGGTTGCCCAGAGAGGTGGTGGCTGCCTCATCTCTGGTAACATTCATGGTCAGGGTGGACGGGGCTTTAGGTAGCCTGGTCTAGGGGAAGGTGTCCCTGCTCATTGCAGGGGGGTTGCATTAGATGACCTTTAAGGTCCCTCCCAACCCAAACCATTCCACGGTTCTATGATCATTACCCACAGCGGCTTTGTATGCCCACCTTTGCTTTCTCTTCATACTACCATGTTTATAACTTCCTGCCTGTATCAGGCCGCTTTCACTTTTTCTCTTTGCTCTTCTCTCTTTTCTTGTAATTCAGCAGAGGAGTCTTTTGCAGAGGACCTTGATTTGCTCTGGAAACTGGGTAAAGGGGCACTGTGGTGCAAAGTGTCAAGAGCTGCTCTCAACTGTTTATGCGTGGACAGTCACAGAATTGGGAGGAATCATAAAGCCTGTTTGTGCCACAGCAAAGCCTTTATCCTCTCCTTTGGCTTACCCTCAGTCAGTAAATAAGTAGTAAAAGAGCAAGGAGGCTTCCTTATCTGCTAGTACTCATCAGATATATTTGAAAATTATGAGACTGACAAACACTTCTGAACAAGGCATAAGATGCTGCTTTACATGGTCAGTGAGGTATGAGCCACATACTGAGCAGTAATGAGAAATTAAGATATTAACCATCTGAATCTAGACAATCCGTGGTAGTTGGTGAGGCAGGCACCCTGTGGGAAAAACAGCATGCAAGTGTGTTAAGAAACACTGTCACCAGGCACCTAGAAAAGGAAGTAAAATAAGCTTGCATAAACAACCTTATTTATGCCAATTCCCAAGTGGTGAATGCAAGTCTGATCATATTCTTTCCCAAAAGTTTTATGGTGTGTAACAAAATATGCTTCTTGCATTCACAAAGATAACATTCACGTGTGGCTGTTGCCACATTCTCCAGAAATATGAGACATAAAACCACGCGTGTGCTGCAAGAGTGTATGCAAGACTGCTCTTACCCTGTCTCGGGTGAGGGTCTGTGCCCTGTTCTTGTGAACAATCCAAATGTAACCTGGAGGCTGGATCCAGGCCTCTCCATCCACTTGCACGGGAACTCCCTCTTCTCCAAGGATTGCTATCTTCACCGTCCGACACTGCAAGAAGTGACCGCATCAGAAAAGCTCTGAAATGTTGGTTTTCCAAAAGCATGAGCCATTCTCTGTCTTTGCAAAGACAGAGAATTCTTTGCAAAGACAGAGAATGCTGTAGCTTTGGTGCTACTTGAGGCATCTGTGTCTAGACAGCAGGGCACACCTTGCCCTTGAGCAGCAGGGAGCACTTGCTGTGTCTTTGGATGAAGCTGTATTTGAGTTGTTGGTCTAACTCCTACCACAGTGAACGCCAGCAAACAATTCCATGCTCAAATCGCCCCTGAATATTCTCATTTCCAGCCCTGGTGGATGCTCTTTCCATGGACCAGAGAGAGCACAAAGGAGGGCTTTACTGACTGAAGCTGGCTCTGAAGTCACCAGCTGGAGAGGGGGCAGGCACGGAGAGCTCACGGAAGCGGGTGATACCTGTGCAATGCGGTGGTGCTGCAGGTTGATCACACGTGACACTGCCATCTGCATGCTGCCAAACACGGCCACTACCTCCAAAATCTTGTCATCAAAGGAAGGGGCTGTAAATGTCTGCCAGATACAGGGGAGAGAGAATTCAGATGACATACAGCTCTGTTGAAGAGGTTTCCTTTAACCCCTTACTGGTGCAGATCTGGGGGTCGGCTTTCAAATGTGCTCTTTAATCTGTATAAAATTAACAAGGCTCAAAGCTGACAATCTGCAGTGAACCAGCAGGGAGAAAAAGGAGGCTTGATAGTTCCACTGTGCTTCCAATGGCTAAAGTATAATGCAGACACACAGGCTATAGGACACAAGGCAATAATTATTCTTCACAGAGTAGGCACTCCTTCAAGAAATACAATAAATACAATGTTTCTGAGTAAATCTACCTGCCTTTAATTCAAGGGGCTTTACTTCTCCACCAGCCTATGGTGACAAGGTCAACCTAAAACACTTCCTGCAGCTCCAAATAGTCTGGTGATGTTTCTACCGAATCATTACAGACTGCCTGGGTACAAAGCTGCTGAAGACTGAATTTCAGTTATCTTACCCACTTCCCAAAGAAAGTACAAGCAGACAGGCCCCTTGACCTCTTCTTGCAAGTACTCTTCTCAGGGGCTCTGACTTCAAAAGCAACAGTAAGTAGAAACATTTCCTGGATTGCCTTAGAGAATACTCACATCATCTTCCTTGGTTCCCCCCCAGAAGTTGGTGCCTCCTGCGTAGCTGGGGATGTTGAGTACAGCAATCCCCTGGAGACTGGGCAGAGGGATTGGCCTCCCATCACACTGCACAGAAAAGAAGGCAACACTGCTCTCAGCCCAGCAGGAGAGAGCCCCTCCTGCCAGACCACATGCTCTAAGAACAGAAAACAGCCAACACAGCTTAGTAATACATTAATTCAGGTTTCTTCCTGTTTATTTCTGACCTAGCAGAGTAGAACATATCCACTCAAGTCTCAAGAGCCACGCCTCTTTTGGCAGACATGGATTTTAGAGAGATACTGTTGCTTCTTTTCCTCTAACAGGAACAGGGAACACCTGAGAGGCTTGGCAAAACCTCGTGGTTTATTCCTCCAGAAAGGGGAATAAAACTCATGAAACACCTATGTGATGAGGGTCTCCTCCTGCAAGTTACCTGTTTATGTTTTATATGGCCTATACAACAGTAATTTTACCCAGTCAGATGCACATTACAGCACAGTCAAATCAAGAGCTTTCCACTGCACCTACTATCTAAAATGATGTGTTCACATTAGATACCACATGTACCATAACAATCCATGCTGAACACTGAGCTGGGAAGAGCAAACACTTTCCAGCGAGGTGATACTTCCCTTATGGTCTGAGAATACAAGTTATCCTCCAGAACCAGGAAAAGCCACTTTCAGTTGTATCAGGCAGGCAAATGTCACTAAGTAGAATCACCATGCCAAAGTCACAGTGCCCGAAGGAGATGCAATTAGGCATCCCAGTTTTAGGAACAGAAGAGCATGCTAATTCCTCACCTCCAGCAAGACTTTCTGCTCCAGGTTTTTATACGTTCTGTGCAGCAGCTCCTTGGTCCCCAACACTCCGTACCACATCATGTTCTTTGTACGACTTCTAAGGGGGCAAATCAAAAGAGAAGAAGTCAGCACAGACATTTACCCTTTCACCAAGAAGGAAGAAAAACCTCACATCGAAATGATACCTGCTATGTCCTAAAACACAAAGGTGCTCTGCTTCCAAAAGGGTCAAGCACTCCGAGTGGTCACCATATGTGTTAGGGAACTTCTTCCCTTTAAATACGTGTCAGGTAGGAATTGAGGATGACTGAGTAACACACGCTACCAGAACATACACAGACTCCCCTGGCACAGAGCTTGTCCATCTCATACATCAGGACACCAACAGTGTTTGGCTGTATTAGCTCAAGTACAGCAAATGTACCAATCCTGGGCTACACAAAGCATCCTGCAGCTGCCCAGGTATTCAAAAGGCCAAACCTGAAGTTTGTATTAAGACAGGATCAAGGCCAAAAACAGCCTTTGTGGCATTTGTGCTCCTCTTGTGGCTAAATAGCCCAGGAGAAAAACCTTTGAGATGACATAAAAAGAACAAATGCACTCAATTTACACCAACATAACTACTTAAAGACCTTATAGCATAATAAATCAGTAATAAATCAGTAATTTATCTCCTCTGTCATGATTTCAAGCCTCGAAGGAGATTATTTACACAACACACCTATTCAGCACATGTGTACACAACCAGCTTCCAAACCACACAGAAGAATGAAGTGGTTTCAGTCACTTCTAGCATCAATCCAAAGGTCAAAGCCAAACCCACCTGCATTTCTCTGGGTGCTCATCACGTTTGTTGTTGAAGTCCAAAGAAATCTTTGCATCCAGTCCAATTCCAAAGTAGTTATTCATGACACACTTCTCTGTGTAACAGTCACTGTCAATCAGAACAAAGCTCCCATTCGTAACTCTGGGTACCATTTGATGTGTATCTCACATAGAATCCCAGAGTCACTTAGGGTGGAAAAGACCATCCAGCCCAACTGTGTCCAATGTGTAACTGCGTGTCTAACTCCATAAGCTGCCATTCCCTGCCACCTAGTCATGGAAGTCTGGGCTGCTGCAGCCTGTTACTCTGCTCTGGAAACTAATCCACTTCTCCTGAGGTCTGTTTGGAAATGCCCACTCCCTCTCTTCAAACTCCTGCACATACTCACAGATTTTCAGGCTCAGAGTTAAAGGGATCGGCGTGAATCAGCAACCGGCTGATGACAGAGCTCCCAGGCAAAGAACCAGACATGCCAGCACGGATATCTGTAGGAAAATTGACCGTGGAGGAGAGTGCAGCTAATCATAAGCAGAAAACAGGTAACTGCAATCTCCAAGACAAGATAACAAGAGTTAATGTATTCTGCCCTGTCATTTGTGGAGAAAGCAAACAGCATTAGTGCTTTCTTCCACTCCGGAGGCTTAGCTCTTTTGACAAGCAGAAGGATTTCTGGGGCTGCCTGCAGGGTTTCTGCCTGACAGTGTATTGCCTAAGGCCAGCAGCACAGTTGTACAGGAACATGGAAAAGGGCAATAGGAGTGTGTTCTCTGCAGCAGCCTTTTTGTTCCAGGGTGAGACACGCAATGTCCCTCCTCCAGTTAGTGGAGTAAGAGTAAAGTTATTATCCAAGTTGCTCAAGAACTACTGTCTCCTGCTTCTTAAATTATCAACTGGTGACCCACAAACAGTAGGTTTGTCAGAGAGAAAGGAAATTACCTGCCTCTAGAAGGGGCAATTTGTACAAGCAATTTGGAGGAAGAGGTGGAAGGACACTGCCACAGTGATGGGGAGAAGTTGCTGCTCAAGATGTGGGAAGTGGGAATTCTGCTGGGTCTGTGCACTTCCAGTGACTTCAGTTGTCACATGAAGGGACTCCCAACCTATGGCTGCCACTCTTCAGAAACATTTCTCATATCCCCCTTCTCTAGGTTACTTTGAGATCAGCATCTCCTTGCAATTGGCACCTAAATTCTGCCACTTCACAGTGTTAATGATAATCTGTGTCTAGGTCTTAGCTACAAACTGGAAATTATAGCAGCTCACTCCAAGCCTCCTCTTGAAGTTACCCATAAGGGGATTTCTCTCCTGCACAAAAGAGCATCTGGCAGGACAATTTCATGTTTTCTTGTGGGGACTGCAGCCTGTGCTACTGTCACCCATGCTCCAGCTGGCTGCCTCAGTGGGAAGAGGTGGGTGTTACACTTACTTGGGTAGAGGATTTTTGTGTTCAGCATTGGCAAGTTGTCCCGGTTTCCTGTCTGGGGAGGAAGAGATGCAGAGCTGCCCAGCGACAAACTTCCTTTGTTTATTAGTCTTTCGCAAGGAGACTTGGAGGCTGTAAAACACAACACAAACATGGCTATTGACAAACAATGCTGTGATTCAGACCAGCACAGGGCAGCACAGTCCAAGCAGCAAGACTGGGTCAGGACTCACTCAACAGCAAAGCACTTGAGCCACCAGAAAACAAAGAGTTGACAGAACCAGTCATTAAGAGACAGAGACATTATATATGTGCTCACAGACTAGAAGCACCAAAATGCCACATGAAAAATGTTACAAATGGAGATGAAAAAAAGCTGGTGCCAGCAGCGTAAGACAGAGTATTTGGCTCCCAATCAACACTCAGGGAAGTTTCAAATATATCTGCAGTGCTCAGGGATCTCTAACAAATTACTCAAATAACACAGTCATTAAAGCAAACTGGCTGCTGTTCTCTGTCATCTGCAAAGGATGGCAGGGAAATGTCGCCAGGGAAATGACATGAAAAATGCTCAAGACCGTCCTTGTCCAAGCACTGAAAGCCAAGAGAACCCAGATTACTGGCTAAGGTGCAAGAAAATTCATCACTCCTAGGCTCCATATGCTACGAGCACAGACCAGCCATCAGAGAGGTAGCAAAAGTGGGGTGTATAATGCACAGGGTACAGCACAGAAACATGCAGGGCCTGAAGAGCAATCATGCAAAAATTAGAGAAAAACACAACACACCAGGTAATACATGGAACACCACCTTCCCTTTTTATAACTAACACAACTGGAATGCACAGGCAAGACCTGCCTGGTGGTGGCTCCAGAGCAGTACCTTTCCTCCTCCCCTTGGACACTCCACAGCTGCTGCTGTGTGATGACTGCAGGGACATTTTATCCTCGTTCCTCAGCTCCTTGCCCTCCTCAGAGGATGACAGACTAAGCAGGAAACCCTCTTGCTCCTGGGTCTGGGCATTTTGCTCATCTACGGCTGTATGGAGAGAGAAAGTAGGTGAGTTTCTCACAGCTCTTCCAGCAAGGAATACCTCCCACTGATGTAAATAAAAACAGGGTGGGACTCTACATGTCCCAATTCCTTAAAGGAAAGAACAGGAATAACAAAAAGCTCAGGTACTCAGACATCTTGAGATGTAAACTGTGTTACAGGTGATGGGCTTCCATTTATTTGCATTTAGATGTTGCCAGGAATTCCAACCAGACAGACATGAAGTGATTAACGAATTTTCTGTTTGTTTAATCTGTAGTGGCGCAATAACATCAGCCACTTGAAAAGGGCACTTAGACACATATAATGGAGGAGGAAGAAAATAGCAGTTGGTAAAAACCAATTCAAACAAAGGGAAGAATCAGATTACATACTTTGGAAGAAGAAAAACAGTTTGGAAAAGTTGAACAAACACATCTGAAATGTAACTGGAGTTTGCTGGAGAGCTGACATGATATAAACACTAGCATGTTGCCTAAAGAAATCAAAACTTCCTTTCCATGTAATCAACAGGCCTTTTCCTCCCAAGCAGCCCTTCCCAGAGCACAGCTCTAAACTGACCACAGCTACTCTACCAGCTCCTGGCCTCCACAGGGGGACGAGCTCCCCTTCTTGCAGTCTCTTCCCCTCCCTTGTGCTGACTTTGGAGTTCCCCAAAATTACCCACAAGGCAATCCAACCCACCAGCCCATCAGAAACAGAAACACTTCAGGCTGGATTAAGCAAATTGCTTGGGCTCCAAAAGAACTTCCACAAACACCAAACTGGCCTAAGGTAAGCAGCAACAAAGTGGGGCAGCAGTGAGGTCAAGGCCTCTATTTCACCAGAAGCAGGCTGTTTGCTCCACTTCCCTCATCCCATCCTACTTCACCTTCAGGATAGGTTGTATACAGTGCTGCAGTGCTGGAAATCCAGGCAACACTGCAACGCTTTGTAACTTACTACACAGTTGTTCATAGTGCACATTTGGGTGTGCCCTGATGTCACATCTGCAACTTCAATGCTTCTACCTCCAGTGACAAGCTGTAAAGTATTTCCTTTGGTCTCAGTTAAACCCTTGTTTATGACTAACATCTGGAAAACTGATGCCTTTCAAAGAAAATAGAACCTTGAGCTATGGGGGGTGTGCCTGGACAGAGATAAGAGTTAAGATGTGGAGAAGAAGGTCACCTGCCTAAGAATTAATAACAGAACAGAACTGATTTCTACCAAAGGTGCAGCATTGTAAGTTTTTCCCAGGGACAAAGCTTGTTCAAGAAGTTCCTGCCTGCTCTTGCAGTTGTGCCACAGCAATGTTTTGCTCTGCTATAAAGAGATTTCTGAAACAATTCAAGTTTAAATGCTTTAAATGCTCTTTTCCCAAGTATTTTCAGATCTGTTTTACAGCAAGGCCATACAAACAGCTGCACTGACACAGTTGTGGTATGGGTGGGGACAGATAGGAAATGCAAATTAACAGAGTGTGGGAGGGCAGGAACTTCCTAAACCAGCCCAATGGGAGAGAAGACCCCTTGATCTTCAGGCTCATTTACCAAGCAATGTGTCCAACAGGTGGGTTTGGCAGAGATGGCACTGAAACTAAATAACCAGGCTTACTGAGTGGCTTCTCTAGCTCAGGAGAGCTGTTGTCAATAAAGAACCCTACTGCCCTGGAACAAAGAAATGTATTCTTCTCAAGAGGCTGCACAAGTGCCAAGCAGGACTCCTGACAGTCACCTTTCTCTGCGTGCTCTATGATCTGGCGAATGGCCTTTTTCAGGCTGTTGGCCCTCAGCATGAGCTGCTCCCGGGGCCGGAATATCTGGGGCCGCGCCGTGCAGGACGAGCCCACCGAGCGCTCGCTCGAGGAGTCACAGGCACTGCCCGACCCATCCCCATCCTCGGTCTCCTCTGCAATGGTGGGAGGAGGGTTTGGCAGAGATGAAGATGCTTGAGATTCATCATTCAGTGTCTTCAGCAATGAGTCCAGCTTCTCCTTCAGGACACAGCACTACAAGGAGAAGAAAAACATTTGAGTAGAAATAATAGTGGCCTGGGTAGCTCATTTTTTTAGTGCCTGCTTTACTGTTGCTGCCCTAGTTCTCTGCAAACAGAGCAGTTTTACATTTTAGAAGTAGAAAGCCAAACAATTTTCAAATTTTACCTTCCTGGCCATGACCTCTGATTCCTCTGAGCTTTCTGTTGCCTTCTCATAGGCTTTCCCTACTCGAGCCACAAAATCCTTCACTGTCTCACAAAGCACCCTGGACAAAGGAGGGAGTGAAAACGAAGTCATGTGAAGCTTGTCACAGGATTTTCACACTGCAGATTTCACTTACAGAAGTTGTCCTCCAAGTACTCACTTGGCTGAGGAGATGACCACTGAGTGTTGGTCAGAAGTCAAAATTTTGGACAAATGAGCAGCCACTGAGTCTTCATAGCAGAGAATCTTCTGCACCTGTTGACAGTCAGAAACAAGTCATTGGGGTGCTGCTTCCCAACACTACAACACATGCTGTGCAACCCTGGCTCCCCAGAGAGTACCAATCACTCTACAGGTTCTTTTTGCCCTGGAAAAGTTCCACAGTCCAGGGCTCAGTTACTCACTGAAGACCTGAATCTGAGGAAAAAACTACTTCTGAACCTAGAAACGATCAGCAGTGCAGTTCTTAGAGTCTCTGATCAACTGCAGATCTAAAAGCACTTTTTTTATGACTGCTATGCAGCTTGTCACTATTTCAACAACTTTTTGTCATGACAGCAAATAAAAGTCAATTATTTCCTTTCTGTCCTGTTCCCAGGATCTTCTCCTCATCCCTCGTTCTGCTTGTTGACTCTGGTAACCCAACCTCCATCCTTCTCAATAATACTTCATTGCCTTAAAGCTCCTGATCTTTGCAGCTCTGGCTGCACCCAAGCCACGGCTCAGGTCTGCTCCACTGGAGCTCAACCACTGTCTCCCATCTGCTCCAAGGCTGCTGCTCCAGTCCCCTGCTCTCTGCATCCTGGGAGGTACCTCTGAGTCCTCACTGAAATCCTCGGTGACTGTGGAAGTAGAGGCCTGGCGAGGGAGTTTGGTTTCATACACCATGATGCTCCACCTGTTGAAAACCACACTTGTCACTACAATGCAGATGATTTCATCCTTTATCCAAAGGACATAACAGGTTAGGAACCTCAAGGCAGAACAAACTGCACTATGGGGGGCCATGACCGATACACGGAAGCCACAGAGTTGGAATGGAAATGCAGAGGGGCTGAACTAGGGAAGAGGGAAGGATGACAAGATGAACAAATATTCTACAGCACAGGGAACTTCCCTGTACTTCTTCTCTCTCCACAGAAATTCTACGGGCATTACTCAATTCAACATAAGAGATGCCAAAATGCAACTCAAAAAACAAGAAGCATTTTTAAATGTATGAAAATATAGGAGGTATCAATACTAGGGGCAGACATCCACTTCTGCATTCAGCTTTCATTTCTAAGCCAAACTCAAGAAAAATTGCTTCCAGTTTACCAAGAAAAAAACATAGCTTAAAAAAATAAGTCATGACTTTAAGGGTGAAAAATTCAATTGATGAGAACTCTGGAACAGAAGAGAGGACACAGGACATCAGACAATTCCACTTGTTACTGTTCTGCAGCAGTGACATGGAAAGCCAGACCACCCTTTGTTGCTAGAGGGTGACAGGGGATTATCAAAAAAAAAAATGTTATCTGGCATTAGTAAGAGGTCCAGCAGCTTGGCAGAATCAAGACAGCTCCGTTCTCCCCTGGAAGGATATTTTCACACAACTCTTGCACAGCAGAGGATGTTAGTGACGGTTACTCACCTGTCCAGCATTTTGGTACTGGCCCTCTCCAGCTTCTCCAGGATCTGTGGGAGCTGGGTGTCATCATCACAAGCAGACCCCCAGCCTAACACACGGGCAAGGTCATTCCCTGTTCCCAAGGGCAGCACTCCCAGCTGGCACTGCATTAGAGAAAAGGAAACCAAAAGTGATATTCAAATGGGAAAACACAAGCCAGGAACAGCCACAAGTAACATTACTGATTCCTTAATACACCAGTCACTGAGAAACAACTAATCCCAGGGTGGGGAGAAAGTAACTGGATGGGGAAAACAGCCAGGAGAGCATGCAAATGTAGAAAAATTTCCTCTGCTTTTAGTTGTTAATTGAGAGGGAAGCATTTTACAGCTACTACCTGAAGGAGCACATCGCTGAAGTAACCCCTCCTACAGAGGTTTGTATGTAACCATCAGGTGGTGCTGTTGTGTTTCTGTAAAATTAGCAGACACAGCTCCCAGACAAAATGGAAACTAAAATTAAACACCTACTCCAATGAAGTTTCTGCCTATGCCAAGACCCCAGAATTACACCACGAGAATTAAAGGGATGAGGAATTAAATAGATGAGGAGCACAGGCCACGTGGAACTCCCAAGTTTTCTAACTGCAGCCCTTTCAGAGCATGTCTCTGCTGGCAAGGGAACCAGGAGTACTCCAAAAGCTTCATCTTGTGGAGGAGCACTGGAGTCAGGAATAATGAATTAATCCATTCCTGCTTCTGGCAGAAAACTCGTGAAGAGTACTGCTGTGGGTGAGCTTCCAGCAGCTTCAGTCCTGGGGCAAACTACAGCTGCACGACCAAGGAAAGTCTCTTCAGCTGTTGTTACTTCATTCCTTCACCCCACCAAGCTCCTGGGCAGGTACCTGTTTGTGAAGGTTGAGGCTATCAATCTCAGAGAGAACCCAGCCAACACTTCCATCCCCACCACAAACCAGGATCCGGAAAGTGTCAAATTTCTGGAATAAGCGTAAACTACAGAGGAGAGAAAAAAAGCAAGAGGGAAAAGATGTTACAGAAAGAAATGATAAACAATTCCAATCCAGGTAATGAACATGGCAGCTTTGCTTACTGTAGGCTCTGATTTCACAATGAGTACAGATCACTGTCACACTACAGATGAATTAAAATGGTTATAATTAAGGAATTATAAATACAGCCAAGCAACTTACAATGGCTATTCACTACAGAAATATCTCCCAGACATGCTCTGCTACTAAAGCAGGGCACTTTTGTCTGTACAGAAGAGGAAACAAGCATGTGATAGCTGATTATCCATTGAATTAACTCCTTTTTGCAGCCTCACACCACTTACTTGTCACTGTTGGACTGCTCTGAGGCCACACAATCAAAGTAAAGCTTCAAGACAGGGAACTTCATGCAGTCACTCAGCAAGGAGACAACTGCAAGAGAATGTAAAGCCTCACAAGCTTTAGTCCTCCTTCTGGAAAAGCAACACAAACCAATACTCTGGCACCTGGTCTGTCCTGCAGGCAGGCAAACAGCTCAGCATTGTGAGTTGCTCTATTCACCCTTTCCATAATAATTAAAAACCTCTCCTTAAGCTGTTTGAAACTGTGCTTCTTACTGAACATCTTCAGGACCTACTGCCTGCTTTTACTTTGGTTTTACATGTATGTTTTTTATTATTATTACCTAAACAGGATTTGACAGAGTACATGGAAATCCTTATTTCATCAGGCATTGTTGACACACAAAAAATGGCTACCAGAAACGACAACATCTTATGGTACAGTCTAACTGGCACCAGCTGAAAATATTTAAATTATCAAGAAGCAGCCTCTACCCTATACTACCACTTCCCTTTTGAGAGAGCATAGAAAAGCAGCTCTTTTAGAAGGTGTGCACCACAGCTTGAGAAAATAACTGATTCCCTCCCTTCCATTCTCTCCTGCTTAAAAGCAAAATTCCTCTCTCTAGTCAGTCCATCTGGGGAAGAAGAAAAATACTTAATTTTACAAGTCTTCTTAGTTTTCAGCCAAACACATCCCCTGGACAGCACACTGCATTTTAAATGCCAGTGTTTTGCAATGTGCTATGGCAAAGAACACAGGAGTTCTCAGGAGAGCAGAACCCAATGGTCACTCATCCAGGAGTAGACACTCCTAGATTTAGTTCCCTGCATCTACAGATCTAGTCAAGGACTTGGAGTCACAGTCAGAAACGGATGAGGGAAATTTACCTTGTGTTGGCTCTTATGATAAGGAGTATCAATTTGCAACAAAAGTTACTCAAATCTGATGCAACAGATAAACATTTGGAAGTGGGCAAACTAAAGACTAAACCTCTTTTTTAAATGAGAGTTGCGGAAATACATTAAAGAAATTTATTCCACAGCACTCTCTTTTTTTTTTTTAATCTACAGATATTCTAGTTAAAAAGTCTGAAATGTCACCAAGATCCCAGGGTAGAACCAACTTTACCAAATGCACTCATAAGAGATCTTTTCCCAATATCACCATAAAATCTTTAAGGGATGGAAGTTTCACATACTTCCCAGGTAAGTTATTTCTCAATAAATCTCATTTTGACAATATTAATTTTCTGTCCATGATATCTGTCTGTTCACTTGAGTTAACTGAAGTTAATTCTCCTTAGCAGTAATCAGGATGCCTGTTACAATCTGTTTGCAGACAACTTTTCTTCTGGATTCAAGCTTTCTTTGCTTGGTCTTCTTCCAGGGGAGTGTTTCTGGAATTCCCCCAAAAGGCCTCAAGCTGTCCTGCTGTTACTCATGAATGGAAATAATAACCTTTTTCAACAACATTTTTGGTTTTAGCTAATCAATAACACTAAACACAGAGGGAGGAAAACCCCTCCAAATTTTGTAAGTGGTCAGTTTTCTCTGAGGAATAGGTTCCTTGTTATATTTGAGGATGAGCTTAACCAAAGAAATCCCTTGTACTTCTCTGGTATTCACAAGGAATGTGTGTTTCTACAGAATATCTGCCTACCCCAGGTGAGGTCCTCCATTCATGAGGTCAAAGACCTGGGCTGGATTCAGCAGCTGTTTGAATCTTCGTAGAAATTTTACACCTTGGTTGTCTCCACTCTTTGAGTTGACAAAGACCAACAAAGGACTTGTGCAAGAAGGGGGACAAGTAGCTTTCCAGAAACCTGTTGGGGAAAAGGGAAGGGAGAGGGAGGAAAAGCCAAGAAATGTGAAGCTGTCCATGGAGATGGAAAGAGAAAAAAAAAAACACGCCACAGCCCAGCCCAGCTATGAAGCAGCTAATACTTGCCTTGTGCTTATGGCACTCACTGGGCAAATGCCAAACGTGCACAGCCCTGAATCCAGCATGAACCACACCTCATATTGCCAAGTATCACACTTATCTCCTAGCAGTATGCCAAAATTTTCAGCTTCCCCAGCCTTCCCAAACTGCTTCTGCAATGTCATTATTCTCAATAAACTTCACCAGCTGCAGCTCAGCAAACACTGACATTACAGGGTGATAAACTGAGTGCAAAAGCAAAGCAAACAGTTCACTCAGAAATGGCTTCCAGTTGGGAATTTCAGCAACACCAAAAGCAGAATTTTCAGCTGACAGAGCCTGCCATTAACAGTGTCAGCTGAAGGGACTGTGACTGAGAGGAAGAGAAACAAGAGCTACTTACTCGCAGTACTTACCATCTGAATCAATGCTGTTCAGAGCAGTAGGAGGAATGACAGACACTTTGCACAGCCCAAGAGGGCACTTGTTTGGCAGCAACTCTTTACATGCTGTGTGTACCTGGAAACACCACCAAAAAAGTAATTCAGACCCTCTCAGGCACTGTGGTGTAACTCCTAAAGCCACCCAACAAGAGGTTGTGAGACCAAAGAAAGGTGGTTGGGGGTGAAATGACCAGGAAATGTCAATTGATAAATTTATTGATAAAAGTTATTTTAAGAATGATCTAATCAGTCTTCTACTAATTGTCCTCCTTTCATTACTATGTAGTTTGCCATTTGAATTTGTGAGAGCAGCACTTTGAGTGCTGAGAGGACCAGGTAACACATTCTGAGACTTTAGGAGCCTTCAGGCATTCTGCTTTCAAAATCCCAGCCTCAGCTGAGAGATACAGAGTAGAAACAAAAGAAAAAGCTGGGAACTCAAGAAAACAAGGAAGCAAAAAACAAAGCAGGAAACCATGAGGGACATAAGAGGTAAGAGAAGAAGAGATTAATGAAGCCCCCCAAGAAAGGAAATACAAAGTAGAGCAGGGCACTCCAGTAATTTCTGGTACACAAAGGCTGCAAGACAGAGGGTTTGCTCATGGTTTGAGCCCCCATTCTAAATGCTTATTTTGTGATACTTCTCTGACTAGTGTTACAGACAACTGGAAACACAGCAAGATCTGCACCACTGCAGTGGTCAGGCGAGAGAAATCTACTGCAGTGGAAGGGAAACTGCTATTATTAAAATAGCTGAGCATTCTTTACAGTTTGTTGTACCTTTCCAACTTGCAGAAATAACAAACAACGCCTCCTTAAAATCCAACATATTCCATCCCTGAAGCATTGATTCATATCTACTGTAATTAGATTCTTCTATGAAAGCTCACTCTCAAAATAAATTGAGCTTGCAGAGAAGCCAGATACTTATTTCAGGTTACTTTTATGCATCATAGTGACACTTTTCAGCACAATTAAATTTCTATCTCTTGCAGAACAATAAAGTCCCTTCGTGGCAAATGAAGGACATGACAGCACAGTTAGAGATTTCGTTTTGAGTAAATGTCATTAAAAGAACACAGCCCAATGCTGACCAAAGACTGTCCCTTCCTGAAATGATAACTCACCATGGCTTTGCACCACAGGCAGCGCCAGTCTTGCAAGCGCAGGACACTGCCACAGGTTTTATCACACACGGTGCATTTGGCACTCACGGGCAGGTTTCCCTCCAGCCACTGATGTGGCATCGAGATCTGCAAACGGCACAGAGGGACAGAAGCAATATGGACTTATCAGAGGGCAAATTAAAGGGGCAGGTGGCACAGCGGCTCTGAGACAGACAAAGAAGCAAGTCTTCATATGCACTGTTTAAGGAGAGGAGAGGCAGTTTCTAGAAAACACCTGAGGACCGATTCTGGCATTTTACATCATGCACAGAGTCCAGCTGACTCACCCCAGGCTACCCAGGAAACACTGACTTGCATCATATGCTAAGGTGCTGTTCCAAACACTCATTTACTTTTGTTTCGCCAAAACTCAGACCAAGTTTCCTGTGTCTCCAATTATTTAACCTTCAATTCCCCAGTCCATAGCAGGAGTTTCTTCCTATTAAGGAGTCCTTGCTACCCTGGTCAAACTTTTCACACAGAATCTCATGCCCTAGAGGCCCTTCCCACATAAAGGCAGAATCTGCTGTTTATGTAGTGAAAGAAAAACTAAAGAGCTTTTTACAGGGCCAGTGCTTTCATATCAAAGTAAGGCTGCAATAGTCCAGGCTAACACCTACCCCATCTTCATCCTCAATGATATCTTTCCCGATGGAGGCCAGAGTTGTCCACTTGCAGTTGTTGGTTGCCCGCACAGCACAGCGCTTGTGAGCTTTAAACTTGCACACTGTGGAGGAAGAGAAGGACATATTAATCCTTCCTCAGAAGTCTAATGTGAAGGTGTGTAAATAGCTCCTGAAGAAAGGATGGGCACGCTTTACCCTTGTTAGCACTGCCAAAACAATCAGCTCTAAGTGTTCTGAGAACGAGGATCCAGCTATAAATTCTTGCCTTGTCACTTTTGCCAGTTGCTTGTACAAAGCTTAGTTACTGCCCTGTTAAATCGGACATGATTTATATAGTCATACACTCCTCCATCCTTTTGCACAGTGTGGGTGCCACCTCATTCACACTGGAAGCATGAGCTGTGCACAGCCATATACATCTGCTAAGCCCGAGCTGAGAAAGAACAACCTCCTGGCACTCACACACTTAACAAGGACGTTCTTACAAACAGAATTTTTTTAATGAACAGGAGTATTCTTACGCATACTCTGCCTGCTACCTCCGAAGTGCGTATCAGCTCACTGCAGGAGCAGGACTTCAATAAGGGAAGGCAGTATTTGGGTCTCTGGGGAACAGTAACAATAAAAAGAGGGAGCAGACCTACCCTCACAGGACAGCCCGTGCGAGGTGACCCCGGACAGCGCCTCCCGGCACACGTTGCAGTAGGTGGGCCGGGCGTGCGAGCAGGCGTACCAGTTGTGCATCCCTGAGAAATGGTCCATGCTGTACTGGGTAGACTAACAGCACAAATGGGTTACAGCAGAGTCTAAAGAGAACCAACAAGACTTTTTTCCTCAAAGACTTGCACAAAGCAGTCACAAAAGGAAGAAACAGAATACTTTTCTACCAGGGAAGAGTAGGCCACGTGCGGTTTATACGCACTAAGAGTAACTCCAGAAGGTCTTCAAATCCAAAGAGATTTCCTGCTCCTGTCCCACCTCCCATCCTTGTCTCACTACAAATGAACTGGAGAATTTATCTTCTGGAGAATTTATCCCCATTTTTTGCTGGATTAAGTTTTCAGCAAGATCGGTTCCCCAACGTGGCTTATTGCGTAGCAGAGGGATGCTTGTGCCAGCATAAGGGAGGCAAGATCAGAGTGGGTAAAACAGAAGACAGCTTCTCTTGGTGGCAGTGCTGGCCTAACTCCAGCCCCAGGAAGCAGGCAGATGCACTGAAGCAGGCACAACACCAAACAGGCGAGCTGGGAATTAGGACAGGGAGGATAACTGAAGAGTGAAAAGATAATGGGAGGGGAACTGTGTTTCATAACCTACCCCTACTCTGGAAAGTGCTATCAAGGTTACCAAGGGAGCACATACAAAGCCACAAATACTCTTCTGAGAATCACTTCAGTGTATTTGGGATCAGTTTTACAGAAGGCCTAACACTATTACCACCCACTGTAGTCAACGAAATGACTTATATTGACTTCAGTGGAAGCTGACTGCAATCTCAAACAAGCTGTGCATTAGCAGATGAGACACAGAGTACAATGGAACACATTTTCCTATTACCTCAAAATGCTCACGGTTTTGTACAGTCTTCAGTGCTGCAATCCAATCTTCCATCTCTTTTCTGTTATCAGCACAAAGGATAAGCTTCCGACATGGAGTGATAATCTGAAGAGAGAGAAAATGAGGAGTGTGTATTCTGGGCACATCAGTGAGAGACAGCAAGAGACACCTTGTCACTAGTTCAGCTACTGAAGCTATTTTCAGAGGCAGGGAGCTGCACAACAGAACTTATTTGCACCTTTCAGCCATGTTTCTCTTCCACCATAACATACCCTAATTCCTTCCTAAACGTACAGAACCACAGAGATTCGAGCTGTCATTCCCAATACTGAACTGAGTAAAGAGATCTCTCACACCCAAATAACCACCTAGCACAAATCAAGCACAGAGCAGCAGGATTGCAGACCTTGCATAAGTGGTTTTAAATTGGCAACAACATTGAAACATTTTGTTAATAGTATAATATATCAGTTTCTAGCAATTAATCAATCAGATAACATACTTTATAATATCATACTAAAAATCTGTTTCGTCATGACGAGAAGGGAGGGAGGAGGGGGGAATAAAACAAAATAAGTAATCTAGAAGAGAAATCACTGTATTTTGAACCCTCATGTTTCCTTCTATGTTTATTACCTGAAAGATATTCCAACAAATATTCCCCTAGCAGCTGGAGGCTGTGGTGAGCTTGCCTCCCTCTAAAAATCCTGTCCTCAATGTGTTTCTGTCCTGGGTTAATTCCCAGCATTAGCTGCCCTGTGTTAAACAAACAGTGTTTTAACACAGAGCAGAGGGCATGCAGGGGGCATGCAGGGGGCAACGCTCCCCTCTGCACAGGAAGGCAGCAGGTCCCTGTGTCCCCTGCCACCAGTCCCTCTCCTTCAGTCACAGGGCGGCAGCAGAGAGAAATGAAGCTCTTCAGAGGACCATGGCTGCTGTCCTCGGGGCTGCCCAGTCCCCTGGGCTCCAGCCCTGACCAGAAATCAACACTTATTCTTCCTAAGACAAAAGCCTTTCTTCCCCACATTGTAGGTATCTCACTGGCACCTCCAACTGCTTTCCATCAAACTGACTTCTTAAGTTAGACCACGACTGAAGTGTTTGCAAGACCTGGATGCAGGAAAAGCTGCGTAAGGTTGAGCACCACCAGCAAAAATCAAAAGGCTCCCTTTTATGTCAACTCTAAAAATTTCCTGTTTTCCTTTCCTGCACTCCTCTACATTTTGTACATGAAAAAATTTGCCTACATAATCTGCTTTTCCAGCAAATTGTACCCTAGCATCTCAAAGAATGGATTAAAATAAACTTGGTTTGGGCCAATTTGATGAGGCCCAACCATGCAGCCAAAGTTCTGTTAAAGAACACAAACACCCACACATATCACCCCAGTGTGTGACCCCTATTTATTTCCATTCTGTTTCTCACTTCTCTCATTATCATTCATAAAACAAATTAAAAATAAAAGCCTCTGAAGCTGAACATCAAACTTTCAGTTGATGCTGAAGTGCCTCAGAGCACCTGCCAAGAAATGTGGATGTAATGTCAACAAAAGAGATATACCTGGAAATTTCTGCTTTATTTTAAGCTCTTCAATTTTCCATCTCTATTTCTTTTCAATGATAGACTGCAGCATTCACCTGCAATAACATCAACCTGACTCAGAGGTATGACCAATGCCTAGAAAAGGGTGCTACAGACACATTAAATGGGCAGTGAAAGGGGCTAAATCCCTTTTCAAAGCAGGAACTGGCCATTCATATTAGAAACACAGTTCTGGCATTTGGACCATTCTATCTTGGACAAAATGACCTGATCTGTATCAGCTGTAAGCAAACAGAAATAAATATTTACGCTATTCCAAAAATAAAACTTTGAAAAATTCCTTCTCTCTTCCCTCACTTTCATTTAAACAATTCCAGCTCTGATAAAATTTATTCCCAAAGAAGGCAATCACAGGAATGTTTCTTCTTACTTGGGTAGGTGGAGAAGTGAGTAGTTAAATGCATTTCCATCAAAAACTCTGCTATGGAGGAATGGTTACCTTAGAGAAAGTTTTTACAGAGCATGAAACACTGATGCAAAAATCAGCATGAAGTTAGAAAAGAACACGGGGCATCTCTGAGTCCTGCTAAGAGGAAGCAGCTTTTTCTCTGGAAGTAAAACCAAGTTCAACTAATTTGTTCAGAGAGCACTGGGCCTGCCTTTTTTCTGGCACCAAAGCCAGGAACATCTATAACTGCATGTGCACAACAGTACCATATGTAAAGTCCAAACACCCCAGGATGAAGCATCCAAGGACCTCTCACTGCTTTCAAAGCAGCCAGGTGTGGTAAGGAACCACCAGCTCTTTCATCAAGCCACTGGCTCTTGAGCACTGGGGAAAAACAACTTCACAACTCCTAGTCAGTGCTGTCCCCTTTCCTATTTTTCTGCCTTTGGGGGGGAAGGGGGCAGGGGAGAAAGGAAAATGCAAACTATAGCATAGTTTTTAATCACATTGGAAGACATGAAATTTAAAATATTGGCATAAAATACAGAAATGCAGACACTGTTGAGAAGAATTAATTTCTGAGGCTACTGAGTTACTGGATCACTGGAGAGACCATCCAGTATAGAAAAC
Organism: Lepidothrix coronata; assembly: GCF_001604755.1. NCBI lineage: Eukaryota > Metazoa > Chordata > Aves > Passeriformes > Pipridae > Lepidothrix > Lepidothrix coronata. The sequence goes on from NW_016690305.1 coordinate 1,270,563, forward strand.
AACTAAACCCTTCTTAAGTCACCTACTGCATCATCTTAAAAAAACCCACATTCAGTGTTAGACAATCCTCTGTTCAAAGAACAAAGTTCACAAGACAAGAGGATAAGTAATGAGATTAAAAGATTTTCATACATGAATCATCCAGATGAAGAGTCACAGAACTAAAATAAAGGGTCTATTGTGTAACAAAACTGCAAATAAAATGTAACTGCAGGATACATTTAGGAAGAGTGTTCCCCATTAGTCAGTTCTAAAGCAACATTTGCATTGCAATTTATTGGTATCACCAGAGATGGCAAATAAAAGAATAAAATCTCAAACCTCACTCCCAAGAAGGACAAATCGGGACAATCCAGGCTTCACTGTGAAGGACTGATAAGATTTTAAGGTAACTAGTGCACCAATTCTTTGGGGAAATGAAGAAACCATACAGATCTGTTTTCCTGATTAACATGCAGCAGTGTTACAGTCAAACATTTTAATGGGGATAATTAGGAATCCAGAAACATGTTAACAGGGACACTTCCTTCACAGAGTAGTTCAACAGCCCTTCACACACCTCACACACAGCCCAGCCAACCCAGGTACCCTGGGAGCACAGGACACTCCTGCCTTTCCTGCACTGCAGTAGCTGCCAGGCTCTCACCTGCACAGGCTGACGTAGAGCAGGAGAGCCACTGCACTGTCCTGAGCAACAGAAAGAGGCTCTCACTCCCAGGGAAAGGAAAACACTCCTCCTACCACTTTCACCTCCCTCTACTTGAGGCAGTAATTCCAGCTCCAGACACCCACCTGCTGAAGGCCACTGACAGAGGGACAGAGGCTGTTACGGACACTGCGGACACTGCGCTGTCCAGACAATAGCCAGGAGCCATCTAACACCTCACACCCAAAAACATAAAGTGATTCTTGTCATCTTAAAAGCAACCTTCCCCCTGGAAAGCTGTCCTTTCCCAGCCAGGGAGTTGGCTCCCAGCTGCAGCTGCGATGAGCCGGCGCTCCGGAACATAAGGCTTGGTTATCCCTGTTGGCAAACGTGGCTACAAACCAGCACGGTCCAGCTATTTTTCTGTGTTCCGGCTACAGCTCTTGACTAACATCCTGGAACAGTATATTCCACAGGATGACGACGCACTAGGTGAAGTAGCATTTCCTTTTATTTGTTCTAAATTTACAAAGCAGTAATGTCATCTGGTGACCTCTTGTTCTCATATAAACGGAGAGCACGAAAACAACGATCTGATTGCTTTTGAGTTAGGATGAAGGCTGCCTTGCTAAGAGTAAAAAAAACCCCACAATAAAAAGTCTTCAGATTTATTTATGATCTCATACATTTTTGACCTGTTTGGGGATTGGCAGAACTCTGAGTGTTCCTGTCCTGAAACAGCTCAGAATTTTATCTCGATATGAGCAATTACGCAAATTAAAAGTGTGTGTTCTTCCTAAAAAGGGAATATTAAAAACTAACATACTTTTTTGATCCTAAATGCTACTGAACTTTTGGGTGTGGTTCTTTAGATTTCACTCCTTAGGAGGAACTGGATACCCAGAGCTCACCACATGGTGACATGATTGAGGCCTAATCCTGACCAGAAAAACAGCTCCACAGTCATGGGGAAAAAAAAATAAATCTTTGAATCCTTCTAATAAGTCCTGGAAAGCCATAAGGACGGATGGGAATGGCAGGAAGGCTTAAAGACATTTCAAATTAGGGCACAGGTTAATTACAAACTGAATATGAAACCCTGGAAATATCTTTTGCAGAAATGAGGGTGACAATCAGCTCCCCAGCAGGTCACCCCTTCGCAGGCAGTTATGTGCCCCCTTTGCAGATGAATCAGCTCAAGTCTATTAGAGAAACTCTCCATTTTCAGGCTTGCTCACTCTAAATCTAAAAAACCCTGAATCTGAAAACAGCCATGCCTTCATTGGCTCTCTTGTGCAAATACCAATGCTCCCCTGACACTTCAAATTCAGCTTTATCTTGTCTGTCTCTCCCTGACATGGCACATGCCCTCTTACCAGCTGTTAACCCCCATCACCTCTCATGCTGACTCACACTCCTCTGTCCAAAACTAACACCACTTTACTGACATTTCAAATCCTGCCAGCTGGCAAAGAACAGAGCCAACCAAAGAAAATTCCCCATTTCACGTTCTAAAAATGGACTGATGTCCCTGGATGTCCTTCCCCGATGAACAGCTGTGAATAATCGGATTAGAAAGGCAGTCCAAAAAACTCCTATATTAGACCAAATTTTACTTCACCCTTTGCTGTTTTGCTGTACTGAGCAACCTTCCCCCACACAACAGTTGGAGCATAAACTTCATTTTCTGGTCTTGCTGCCACACAAGACAACTTTATCACCCCTGCTCACTTCCTCTTGCAGCATTTTCTGGCTGCCCACAAACTTCTCAGCAATAAAGTGACAGTCTGGCCAAGCAGTCTGGCCCTGGGACTGTGAGTTATCAGAGTAGATCTGCTGAGCTCGGTGACCACAAAAGATGGCAAAGCAAGTTAAGATCACACTGGCCCAATCATGGAGCTGGCAGAAGAAATGCTGCGGGGGAGATGGGATGGGGGGACACACAACTTTGCTAAATACAGTTTTCCTGATATGATACATTTCTCAGAGTGCCCAAAAGCGGGTGTATGAGAACACCTGCTCATTCTGACTGCTTCCTTTTACTCATATCCTGTTCAAATATAGTCTTATGTTCAAAGGTGCTAGCCATAAATGCCCCAAAGACATCCGATCCCACATTATTCCAGTTGATGACCGGAGTACAGAGACAACAGGAATTTCTGGAGTTCAAAAGACCTAGCAAATAAAAATTTAAAAGCTGCAAAACCTTCAGCTTATCATGTATGGCAAAGGTGGGGAAACATAGCCAACTGCTATGTTTGCTTCGTACAGTGGAGTTTGCTCTTGGTGTCCTAAGAGCCCAGAAACTCAGGAAGAAAAACTGGGTGAGATTGTAATGAGGATCCAGCCACTTCTCCACGTCAGCTCCTATTCCAGAGGCAGCAGCAGTGAAATGAACACTGGAGTACAGTAAAACACCTCACCTGTGTTCAACCAGCAAGATTCACAAACCAGCAAAGTCACTCTATGTTTCAAACACAATTGCTGAATTCGCACAGCAGAGCCTTAGACAGCACATCAGTATGACTTCAGTAGGTTTCCACAGATTGAAAGGGAGAAATAATATGAGTATCAATGCTTAGACTCATGGGGGACTGAGCCTTGCCTTCCTCCACAGACAATATCCCTCTTCTGCTTTGCAATTCAGCTTTCACCCAGTTTTGCCAACAAATTCAGTCCCATTAACTCACTGCAGAAGTCATAGAGCTCTCTAGAATTGCACTGATTCTCTTCCCCCAAAACCTGGATGCTACAGGAACAAAAAAAGCAGCTTTTCACGTAACTCTGGAGAAACACACCAGTTTTGTATTTATTTTTATAGTGTGAGATCTTAATTTCCTGCTGAATGACCATCTTCTACCTATGGAAACTCTCCACCAAATAAACGAGTTATTAATGTTCTTACAGTTGTGTCAAATTCCTTTCCTTTTTTTTTTTTTTTAAATAGCAATAACAAGATTTTCCTCAAAGCCCAAAGTGCCCAAACCTTTGTTCACAATATACTGGGTATTCTACCCCCACTTTCCACATGGCTGTTTTACCTTCGCTTTCAATCTGTAAAATCCAGGACAGCTCATTTCCATAGGAAAACAGGTACAGCGAGTGTTGTGGTCTCTCTAGGACCACTTTTACATCATTAGGCTAAAGCATCTGGCAGTCTGTAACTCCTCTGCCAGGGCACCAGTGCATCTCTGAGCACTGGCACTCACGTCATTATGCTGTGCCCACAGGTCAAGCTCAACTCGTGCTGACCCTCCATCTGGGACTTCTCCCAGTCCCTATCTTCCCCCATGCTGCAGTGGGAAATCAGACCAGACAGAGCATTCCCTGGGAAAATTATCATCTCTCATACCAGGGTCACATTCCTACATGCTTCTGGAAACTGTTCCTAAACAAGGCACATTCCTGCTCTTGGCAATTGGTAAGAGGAACACAGACAAGGAGAGGATTTCAGGACTTTCGCAACCGCTTACCAGATGTCCAAACCAGAGCGTGCAAGGTCCTTGCCACTGTCAGCAGGTAAGAAATGCAAACTATCCTGGTAATTCAGGCCTATGAATCACTAGAGATGTCCATGGATGGAGCAGCATCCAATGGGATCTGAAACGGTTGCCGTGCCAAGTGCCAGAGCAGCTCCATATCCACGCACCTCCATCTCATGCAGCAGATGCATCCCTTCACCTGTTTTCCAGAGGACACAGCCCTTCCAGGAAGAGTTCCTAAACAGAAGCATCCTGTCCAGAAAGGGCAGCCCATCTGGGAAGGTAAAGGATATTTCAGAGAAACCTCCCTACTCACTCAGAAGCAAACCCATGAAGAACAGAGGGCAGGTCAGTGCTGCCCAGTGGTGGAGCTGCTGTCTCAGTGGGCTCACACACGGCAAGGCTTGCAGCTAATAAATCACAGCACTGGGCAATAAAAGATTTTGTCCACAGGAGGAAGATGACCTGTGACTGACAGTTCATTGTTAGGAACAGCTCCTCACAGCCCCCTAAGCTCAGCTGTGCTGAAAGGAGGCTGGTAGCTAGCACAAAAGGAAATGAGCCCCTTTCAACAGCTTGATGAATCCAGGAGCTTTCCACACCAGGTCACCAGGCAAAGCCAAGTCCTGTTTCACACACTATCACAAGAACTACAAGTAGGGAGGCTGCATTTCTGTCAGTAATGTTAGCAAGCCTCTCCCTCCATAAAAAGGAGTCTTCCTTCTAGAGAAGCTCCCATGTAAAGCTAAACATGTTCTCAAAGGACCTCCTGCTCACGACAGGTTGTTCTGCTTTTGTGTCTCACCTGGAAGGGGAGAAGACGAAGTTACAAAGAGATTATCAAACAAAAGCTCCCAGTGTTCAGGCACAAGGGCAGACACTAATTTCAAAGCAGAAAACTTCCCTCTAAGGAAACAAAAGCTCTTCACAAACAGTTGCCTTCACTTGCCAGCTCCCTGTCTGTCCTGCCCCACAGTAAAACACATAAAGCTCAGTCTGACCTCTTCCTCTCACAGTAACTTCATCTTTCTCAAAACCTCCTGTATATTTTCAGGTCATTCTGTAATGTACAGTAGCAATCGCCAGATCTCTCCACCCACAGCAACTTCTTCCAGACTTTTAAACTCTTCTTCCATGTTTATCCTCTCTTCGATGGTTTTTCTGCAGGTTTTTCCTTCTTTTGTGACAGCAGACTAATGACCAGCTCCCACAGGAGGCTGGATTAAGAGTCCCAAAAATCCTTGACATGAAAGGATTTTAAATGACTGTTTTCACTGACCAGCAGTGACTCAGAATGGTCTGTTTACCAAAGGGCCGTTTCTCAAGGAGAAAAAACTGCACTGAAGTCTGGATTACAAACTACTAAAATAGCAAAGTATTTTGAAACTGCAGCAGTTCTGACAGGAAATGGGGATCGAAATGCACTTAATGAAGGGAGGGGGAAAACCAGCAGAGTGACTCTGGACACGGCAGTATATGGGTCTACTCATATTTTCAGCTGCTTATAAAGGAAATTCTGACAGCTGCCAATACAAACAGAGTAGGAACACTAGCAGAGAGTGTACAATTCCTGAACGTGTACACACATGGGTGTGGAAAAGACAACAACCCCCAGCAAAACCCGAATTTCCAATGTATGCTCTAATTTTGCCTGGCTTAGAGAGGAGAGTTTACAAACATGGAAGAAAGAACCATCCTGTTCACAAGTCCCTCTTTTCTAATCTTTCCATTTTCCAAACTCTACTAGGGCAATCCATGACTGTGTGAGGATTGTGGACACCTCATGACTCCCCTGTGTCACTCTGTCCCCAGATTAGCCACTCTTTGTGCCCAGTCCTGAGAGCTGGTGCCTTCCCTTTGGTCCCTCAGCCCATGCTGAGGAAGCAGGGGAGGAAGATCCTCTCCCTCAGTGACTCCCGGCAGCATATGTTCGATCTCATGTTTTCAGAAGCCACTCGGGGCAGTTCAGGGAATCTGTGCAAGTGTCAAACCACGCAGATTTCCCCAGTCTCTATCAGCCCAAGCTCAAAGTCCATGTCTGACTTTCTGCAAACAGCTTGTAACAAAAGTTCTAATATTCTTTCTCCTCATAAAAATAAGTCACATGCTCTTTCCTGAAGCTTGTATTTCAAATCAGCACAAATAACCTCTGATGTGGGTCCCCCTTGTTCCAGCAGTGCGTTACAGGCACGCAGCTCCTGTGCTAGACGTGAGCGGCAAACTTTCTGTAGCTTCAGCAACTCTAATTACTCTTTCAAAGCCAAACTCTTCAGAGAAGACTTCACTGCCTTCTCTGCTAAAAAGGATTTATTTTCACTTAAAAGCACTAATACAAATAATTCAGCTTGACAGAAAATCATGAAGAGGCAAAGGCACTTTCACTTCATTGTGAGTGAATCTGCAGACAACAACATACTCTCCCCATCAGGAAGTACCCTCAGCACTTCAACCTTTTGTTGAAGTTCAAGCACTCTGCCCCCTGTTCTTAGGAACGGTTCATTCCCCCAAAATGAGGACTCATGCTATTTCTCCACAGCATCAATAATCCCTGGGACAGTAGAGCAAAAATACAGAGTCTAGAGATCAGATAGTAAGGTACAACTTCACAAGACAGAAACTGGCAACTTTGCTGCTGGAAAGTCAGGACTAAGTAACAAGGTTATAATAAAATAAAATTGTAGCACACCTCAGGCTTCCGTACAGCTGGAGAACTACATCCATACTGCTTCTCAGAGATGACAGCACACTCTCCTTCACCAGCACCAGCAACTCCCTGTTCCTCAACCTACCACAACCACTGTCGCCTCCAGTCACACAAGTGCTCTGGAATAGAGGTATTACTCTAATCTCAATACTTCCTCTCTCCTGGGACATTGGTCAGGGTGAATCATCAGTTAATAAACAGAATTTCTTAACTGATGGGTGCAGCACTTCCAACAGCACCACAGGCACATTTCCCTTTAGCCCCGTTCTGCAGAACTCATCTGCATAAATCACCTCAGGAGGGAACACCTGAACAGTAAGAGCTTGTAGCAAACATATTCCAAAGCACCTGAGCTCCTGATGATCTGTTATGCTGGCACAAGAGCCACGTTTCCCAGTGCTCAGTCCAGAAAACTCAGAATCCTGCTCTTACCTTTCACGTTCAGTCGTCCTCTAAACCAGCGTCCAGAGCAGCCCAGTCCCTCAGGAAAAGCCTAACCAGAGTGCCTGACGTGCGATGACCAGCATTTGTCTCATCTGTGGTCAGTCTCTCTGAGCTGTGTTCCACTGGCCACAAGCTGATTAGCTGGCTGCTTAAGGAGGAGCTGGGATAAGTTTTCTTCTGACGGCAGTGCAGTGGAGAGGCAGGCGCTGACTGCAATAATATGCTGTTTCCTGTCTGCGGCTGAGCTGAGAGGTACTTCCCAACAGAAAAGGGTTTACAGGAGCTCAGGAGCTCAAGCTCCACCTCTTCTAGTGCAGAGCCTTTAACTATGGAGGAGGGGTCACCAGCATGGCTCTTCCACTACACCATCAGCTTCCACCACCAGAAAGAAGAAACCAAACCACACACAACTCTCTCTCCACACAGGCTCCTATGGAATCTCAAAAGCTTTCAATCAGAGGGGACAAGAGCGAATGCTGTGACTCATATTTTGTGAATGAGGGTGAAAGTCCACACCACCACTTGGCAGCAATAATTGGAAAACCTATAAAACCACCATGTGAGAATCATATTGGAACAAAAAACCTGTACCTGGAAAGACGTGATGTCCTTTCCAGGCTCTCTCCTGATGACGACAGGTGTTTTTTACTAGTATTAAAGAACACATATTTTATCTTTATACAAATATACATATTCCACGAGGCAGGAAAGGGTCAATGAAGTGATAAGGACTCACTCCATCAACTGTGCCAACTGCATTGAAGGTAGCAGGCTTAACTCAGCTGGCACCTTCTAGAAAAGAGCAGATCTTCAGCCCACAAACTGATCTGAGGAGGAAGAATTTGTTCACCACACACACATTTACAAAACTGGGCCAAAGTCTTTTCAACGACTCTTGTGGGGGCAGCTGTGGACGCAAAGTGCTGACCTGAGCACCAGGCAAGAGTGATTGGTGTCCCCCAAACCTCATGAGCATTGTAGGGGAAAAGGGAATAAGGGGTATATGGATCAGGTTCATGACACAGGTAAAGAGTCATTTTGAGAGAGAGATCAGTAAAAGCCGGGCTTGCTGGCATGTTCTAGAGAAAACACTACTCCAGGTTAAAGTATGGAACCCATCCTCACTGCATACTTTGCTTTAACACTCCTAGCACAGCTGCAGGCTAGTCCATCAAGTGGGTGTCTTACCAAATCATGTTACTGCAAAGCTGCACTGTCCAAAAAAAACGTTCATGGAAAGAGCTGAAGTCTCACTGGGAAGACTCAACACACCCAGTGTGATCCCAAATCATCGGCTTTTTAGAAATCACGAGAGGTTTTGAGGGTATTGCTGAGAAAGCTCTGCTCAGAAATCAAGGTCAGGCTTTGCCCTCAGCCATCCAATGCTGATGATTCTATTCCATAATGAGTACAAATGTAGCACACATTGATGGCAAGAATCCAGGCTAAAAGTTGATTGCTCTCTTTGAAATAAAGGGTCTTGAACTACCAGGACAACACAGTTCTCATTGAGTTTGTACCACAGCAGATCTTCTCCAAGGTCCTGTGCAAGACAGCAACCCTAGGAAAATGCCCTGGTGAGAGATCTAGGCACCACATCCTGAGGGATCACAGGTGGAAACCCCCTTCACTTACAGCCAACACATCCCAAAAGAATTTACCTTGTAGACAGCTGACTCTGAAGGACAGAAGTGGCAGAAATATGACAGAATCAGCAAATACCACACCTTTTGGTCTAATGAGAGAAGAGAGGTCTGGCATGGAGCTGCTGTAAAATTTGTTCCCAGAGGCTTCCTGCTAAATACCTCTGCAGCCACACTAACTGACATAAAGGAACAACAGTTAAACATAAAGCTTTTTCTTACACCTCAGGGGACACAGTTGTACAACATCTTAAGTCAAAGATGCCCCAATCACACGCTCCCAGCCCATTCTGTAGTCATCCATCCATTAACTCCAGGTAGCAGTCCTGAAAACTCTCCCCACTGCAAACAGGATACACTTACTGAGGAAATCTATGCAGGATCAACTGAGTAAACAACAGTGGAATCCGTTATTACACACTCTTCTTTTTAGAGGAACAGGTCTATGTCTTAAAACTCACTTCTCTCGCTCCCCTGCCTGCTGACAGCAAACAAATTACCTGTCAGGCATGTCCTATGCAAAAGGTTTACTGGCAGCTATTTTTCAACCTTATTCCTCTATGTATGCAGCATAACCTTTGCTGGCTCTTGCTTTGGTATTCTTCTCTCCTGATGCTGCCTCCTCATGCTCCTCACTGCCCGGACACCAATTTCTCTTCTGACTGGTCAGCCCTTATTACCTCTTTGTTTTAAATACACATTCTCCTCTAAGTGCTTTATCTGGTGTTTTTGTCTCCCACTTCCTCTGTCAGTACCTTAGGGGTGTCACTCATGCAACCTGACCTGCAGAATCTATACATTAAGCAGTAGAGATGCCTGGAGAGAGGCTGAGTTTCCTCATAAAGAAACCACTCTTTCATAAATCCAAAACTACCACTTTCCATTGAAGAAAACAGAAAACCAAAAGGAAAACCAGGCCATCTAAAACTCTGCTATACAACACCAAGTGCTGCATGCTTTCAGTTTAGGAGAAAAACTCAAATCATGTGTCCCACTGATTTGAAAGAGGGGAAAAAAATGCATCAAAGAATTCTGAATTTTAGAGAGGAACCAAGCTAGGGAAATACAGAGGGGAAACAGTCCTCTCAAAGAAAATCAACAGAAAACTGCACAACTGCAAGGCATCCAAAGCACTGACAGCAGCGATGTGGCAGAGCAAACAGCAGCAACACCAGGCCACCTTCTGATCTTCTAAGTATTTTCAGAGCTCACAGTAAACACCAGTCAAGCCCCTCTGTAAGCCATGATACAAAGAGTAAACAGAAATTAAGAGGAAACATGTTTTTCCTGAAGTTTACCCGAGCCCCATGATACAGTGCTCAGCTGGAGCCAGTGCAGACTGTACCTGCTCCTTGAGTTTCACGGTAACCCTGTACTTTTACACACTAGGGAAGGCAGGGACTGGCAGAGCCTGATACCAGAGTCTTGGAAATAACTCTTCACTGTTGGACTTGGATGGGGCAATCTGAGAGAGCAAACACACTACTTCCTTCCATCCCTAAACACAGTGTTCCTGAGGGAGATTAGATCTCTCCCAACTGTACCAACAAGCAAAACAGTAACAGTACACTTACCTGAAACATCAGTCTTTATTTATATCTGAGAAAACTGAAGCAAGATCCAAGATAAAATGCTTTATTAACCGGTAAGTAACTTCATATTCTTGAAAACATATCCCCTACTGAAATCACTACAGAATCCTTCTCTCTGTGCTCAATATTTACTATCAGGCCTCCTACCTGTCCAGTTATGGATGTAGAAAGTATTTTCAAGCTTTGGGAAGTATTGGGGTTTTATCTGGACACAGGGTGGGTGCCATGGCTGCTTTCCACAGGCACTGCAAAGCCAAAAGCTACAGCTACACAACAGAGATGGCCTCTGGCAGATGTTTAAAGCAGCAGGCCCCTCCTGCTGCAGCACAAGGCACACTGCTCAGCCTTGGTCACCATCCTGCAGGGTCAGCTTCCTCCCTCCACCTGGCCTGCTCCCCCTTCACCTTCCTCAGAGCACCACTGCCTCCTTTCTCCACATCCTCCTCCCTCCTGAGCCCTTCAGGGGCTGCATGGAGGTTACTGCTGCTCAATTCCAAAACTCACACCAAGACTTGACACTCAGCCTGCATGGCTGATGTTAATGGCTTTTTTCTGCACACCAGGGACTCCCCTCAAAACGGAGCTTGAAGAACACCTGCACCTCAGAAATATAATAATTTTTCCTCCTACTTCCTGAGCCTGGAGAAAAAAAAGCAGGGATACCACCACATCTCCAGACTGCAAATACCTGGCACACATTTCACATCTAACAAGTATCCTGAACCAATTCCACAGTTATTTCTGTGCTATTTCTTTTTGTTCCTCCTTTTGCTTTCCCACTATATACAGCACACATATATAAACATACATACAGACACACACAAATAAAGTCAGAGAAAGAAGTTTACATATTTTAATGCCTGAAGGGAAAACTAAATTCCTTTTCCAAGATCTGCAGCATAAACATCAACATTACCCTTAACTCCCCCAGCAGAACAAATTTTTCTGTCCCACTGTGTGAATGGGTTCTATCAAGCCCTCCCAGCTGATAGGTAAGCAAATCCCTGAATGCTGAGTTTTAGCACAATACACAGAAACCTGAGGTACTTCCCATGAGCACACAGATGAGTTATCACGTCGTAAAGAAAAACAAGTTTATAATTTTTTTTTTTATTTTCAGTGAAGGACGCTGTGAAGATTGTTCAGATGTTTTTACAATCTGCAAAAGACATGGGAGTGAGGAAAAGACGAAAGAAGAATGGAAAATAATGCACAAAGTCCTACCGTGAAGCTGTTGTTGACATTCTTTGTGCTGGATTCTGCCACGCTGGCATCTGTCAGATCCACCTCATCAAAAATAATGGACTGCAAAGAAAAAATTCAAAATCCCAATGAATTACTGAATCCAGTGTATAAGCAGCAGACTCAAAGGGAGTCTGCCTGGCATGGTCCATCACAGCCTTCTGTGATCCAAAGTAAACATCCAGCACCAACAACATAATGGACTTGGAAGTCTAGTTCCATACACTGGGGCTCACTCTGGCTTGTCTTTAGTCAGTGAACTCAATTACTTTATTTTTATTAAAGAATTATTTAAAAAAACAAATAACTGTAGGCTTTGTTCCCATGAAAGGAGACAGTTTTATATCTAGTTGACTATCAGCATACTAACCAGATGCATGGCAGCTCTGATTTGATACATTTTAGCCTTGCTTGTCTTGCTTGCACTTTCTCTTTTCATTCATATTCTCTCCTTCCTATTGATTCAGAGCCCATTCCCTACTAAAATGCACCAAGGAGGGAAAACATGGAAAAATCATTATCACAGGTCCTCAATGCTTTACTTCAAAACCGAGGATTTCCAAGTGTGAGGCAAAACACAGGGATCTTCTAGTAGCTACAAAGCCTGCAGACAGGGCTTAAAGAGCACGTGCTCCTTTCTCTGCTGAGGGCTGCCTTCCCACCGACACCCACCTGCCTCTGAGCCCCACCACTGACTGCCTTCCTTGGACTCCCATGTATTGGCAGGACCTTACCTTGGCAGTTTTTGCATAGTAGAGTGTTCGTCCTCGCAGCTTAAAATATCGTCTCTTCCAGCGCTGGAAGGAGCTGGTCTGCTTCATCAGCATCCCCTCCTTTATGACAGTCTACAAAACCAGGAGAGCAGAGGGTGAAGCACAGGTTTTACTGACAGGGACCTTTCCTGTTCTCCCAGTGCAGACTCGCAGGGGAATAACCGGAGCTGGAGATCAATAACCCCAGTGCCCTCTGCTGGGAGCGTTTCACAGTCAGGCGGCAGCGCTGAGGAAACTTAACAAGACTAAGCCCTCACAAACACACAACCCACACCGCGGTGCGGTTTTACCCTTGTCTCCAGTGCTATCACGATATCAAAAAAGATAAATAACTTATGACTGAATGAGACTGAATTTCAAAGTCTAACAGTGACTTGAGGAGTGTAACAGTTAAAGTCACTGAGGTCGGATTTCAGTCGCAGGTAATTGTGCCTTTCATTTCATTGGCATCTGATTAGGAGGGCATACACACCGGGATATCTGCCTCTGTTTCCAGTTCTGCCTTGTGAAATTATCAGCATCTACCTGGCACAGGGCTGGCAAGCTGCAAGCCCAGGGGGTGAAGAGTGAAACTAGAGCGGAGAAGGAGCTGCATCCAAGCTCAGCATTTGGTGTTCCTCAGAGAGTCTTGGCCCTGCATCAGCACTCTCTGGCTGGCTGCCATTTCCCAGGGCTGCAGTGCCAAAGCTGTCTACGCACGCTGCCTTTTTTTTCTTTAACTGCTTTAGAACTAGGCTGACATACCAGCACACACAGGCCCAGATGCTCGCTCACATACTATGCATACATGGGGATATGGATTGAATCCACATGCGCTTCACTCTGCTTTGTCAAATACATTTGATTCCTTTGCTGAGGACAGGTTTTGAATACCAACAGCCACACGAAAATAATCTCAAAAACTAAAGCTCAGAAAGACAAGAGGCAGAAAAGCCTCGGTGTCCAGCCCCAAATTCCTGATTGAAAGTACTGCCTAGGAGCAGCAAACAGTGCTATGTCAGGCCTCAGTACTACAAGAAACCTACTTCTCTCCCCAAGAAACAGTCCCAGGAACCTACTTCTTGCCGAAGGTGATAAACACACAGTTAAAACACAGGAAACAAATGGTCTGACAATCTTGCAAGACAGGTTATTCTGTATCTTGGTGCCAGGAAAATGACACAGCTTTAACATACCAGAGGTCTCAGCGAAACTCAGGTTTGTAAGTCAGGTCACTGATGAGTATCAATTAATTCACAAACAGCACCAAATGGACACTGTCGGGCTACTACAGTAGGGCGCAAAATAAACTACTACAGGGCACAAAATAAATGCTCTTACTGATCCACGGGGTTTAGTTCATTTTAGAAATCCTTTCCAGGGCATTAAACTTGCTTTTAAAATGCTATATGTATTTCTAATGTGGGTCTTTCCTCTTTGAAACAGCTGCGGATTTTAATACTTTCCACATACACTGGCCCTTGCCAAGCTCAAAGTTTCCTCAACAAGCACTTGGAAAAAATGCTGACAATAAGGAGAAACATCCATCTACCAATCCACGCTTCTTGCCAGACAGAGCCATCCTCAAAGTGGCCTGGGAGATCACACGGTCTGGACCCCCACGGTGAAGCCTCTACTCCCAAATCAGCAGGGAAGGAGCGGGCTCCACAAACCCACAGATCCCAAAGAGAGCTGTTGGAGACAAAAGCCACTCTAGTCTTCCTCCACTGTGCTGAGAAAGAGAAAAGGGAGAGAGCTCCCCTATCTCCTAGAATAACCTCACCTATCTTGGATCCTGGGACCTGGCCAATTCCAAGGTGAGCACAGCTCAAGCCTCCCCATCTCCCAGTGTTCTGTTTCACAAATGCCCCTGCAAACTGGCAGAAATACCTGCCAGTGCTCAGGCAAACAGCAGCTCAGTGTGCCTGCTTCCCCTGGGACTCACAGAGTACCACGGCACTGCCTGCAGAGTGGAAACAGAAAATGAAAACGCACCATCCTGGACTAAGCTCGTACCAGCAAACAGCCAGCACCACACCAGCTCTGGAGCAGTCACTGAAAGGCATCTTGGCACTCATTTTCCACCACCTGCCACAGCAGGGACACAGCAGTAGGAATACTCTTTAAGAAGCCATAAGGCATCTGGGAGTGGCTTTAGGGTCCGGAAGTTAAACACACTATAGCGATACCCAGAAACAAGATGTTAAACCACCTTAGAGCTGGTGTTACGTAAAGAATCTGAAATTCAGCCATGATCTTAATCTGAAGCCTCAGCGTAAGAGAAAATGGAGTGCAAAGACTGACCCAACAGCATCCCTTGCTGAAATGGTCCCAAAGGCAAGGCCAGAGCTGAAGGCATTCACCTGGAATCGGGAAAGTGCATTCATGCTCCTACTCTGCAACGGTCTTTTTATGAGTTATAAAGCAATTTTCACTCTCCGTGTCTCCATCCTCCATATGTCAAATGGAACAAACAGCACCGCCCAATTCTGTGGAGACCCACTAAAATATATACATATAAATGTCTCTCTGATGAGTTGCTTTAACCTCCAGCACCTGAGTATAAAAGAGAAATGTAAAGCAACACCATCCAAATTACCATGCTAAAGAAATCACACATTTCTGCAGTTCACTTTTTACAGGGAAGAAAATGGGAAAGCAGAAGGAGATTTTCCAGATTAAAACAGAAACATGGAGTGATCTTTTGGATTCCTTGGGAAAAAAACCCATATAATTAAAAAATGAGACAGAGAAAGTAGATTCTGAACTCTGCAAAGCCCTGAACCAAAGTCAGAGAGGAACTAAAAATCCTGGGGAAGACTCCTGGGATGCAAAGTCTGAAGATATCAAGTCAGTCAGGAGACTGATGAAAAAAAAAAACCAACTTGCAGGCAGAGATTTCAGAGCTCTGCTGCAATGGTTATTTACAGCTCTGGTTAGATGGGGTCAGCCAGACCCCACACTCCCCAGGCTCAGGCAGCGGCCCTGTGGCCGCTCACACTCCTGCCCAGCCCACCAGCAGCCACCGGGTCTCTGCTTCCCCTCAGCTCCCACCACTCCCGCTCGGCCCCGAGGGCTCCCTCACCTCGGCTGGGCTCACTCACCTCTGCACAAGACCTGCATTCCTCCATTCCTCTTTTAAACCCTCTTTTTTTTTTTTTTTTTTTTTAACCGAAAGGCAACAATCCCGGGGGTCACGTTGCTCCGCCCTAAGCAGCATTTATGTCATTGCCAGGCTCTATGTATAGAAAACCTCAGTTCCCCAGCTCAGACATGAAAGGCCCGAGCAGCAGCGCTGCACTGCTCAGAGCAAACACGGCTCTGGTTCAGCGCTGCCCATCCCTGCACGAGAGCAGCACGGCTATTTATAGGCACTCACTCCGCGCACGGCTCGGTGGGTTTGGGCGGAAAGGGCCGCAGATAAGATCAAGATGAGTTTATAAAATGATGCAGACACTGCTGCCTTTCTCCTCCTCTCTTCTGATTTTACAGCCAAAGGACTTGCTACTTGCAGAGGAATGCAGCAGGAGAAAATGAACTGGGGGAAAGGACCTGACTGCAAAGCGACACCAAATGAAAGATCGGGGGGGAGATGAACAGTTACTTCTGCTCACCAGCCTCTGTGCAGCTTTTTAATTGAGGACCTACTCTGATCAGATTATTGGGCATGTACTTCATCAAGATAAAAGTGAAATGTCTTCTCCAATAAGGAAAAGAGAGAGTTAAATCTATTTTTAGTGTCATATATTGGATCCCACAGGAAAACTTACTGCCCTGAAACATTATGAGGTTTGATTATATGCATCCTATCCAGGATAAATACTAAAATTGTTTGCAATGGAACTATTCAGACTGCTTTCTATCCAGCTGAGTCCCTCTCCAGTGGTGTCCTGTGGCATGGCATTCCATGGGCAGACAACACTGTGAAAAAATGAATTCTCTTCTTGGATCAAGCCTAAAATGATGTGCTACTGGTTTCAACAGTGACCCCCTTCTATCATATTACAAATCAGTGCAAAAAAAACCCTGAGAATTTAAAGCAACACTGCACGTAGCAGAGAGTCTTATGAAGCCTGCAAAGAACAGGATTAGACAGCTGAAAGGCAGGGCCTAGGAAATTTCTAGCGTTTTACTATTTATCTTTGGCCTTGAAGAAAAGCAACTTCCTGCAGAAAAAAATTCAGTTCATGGCAAGCAATACACAACCCTCCCCCCAACTCGTGCTCTTTTAAAAACTGACATTTAGGAAGAGAAATAATATGTTCTCAGATTTCTCTTGTCAAAATGGGTGCAGGGTTCAGGCCTAATCCTGAACGGACGAAAGAAAAGTTTTGTCAACAGGAATGGTTTCAAACATCTCAGAGGACTTAAACTAAGGATTTAAGAGAGCCTTGTGCTTCACTGCTTCCCCTTCCCACAGGACCACCTCATAAGAACAAGAAGCCAAAAGATTAACAAGAGCCATTCACAAAACCAGCAAGACACAGCTGTGTTTTTTGTGGCACTGCTCATCTGAGGTGTCTCTGCACCCAGTAACCCATGTCAGGAGGTCAGAGACAGCCTACACAGATTAAATGCTTTCTACACTGATAACACGAGTGGTTCTACTAAAAGTCAGGAACAACCACGACAGATTTCAGCTGCTTTCAGATTACATCCCTTGTTCTCCTGCACGCAGTACTGCTCACTATGGGAAACACAGGAGCAGACAATCCTTTCCTGAAGCTTAAGCCTATTGCCCCATTTGGAAGTAAGGCTCTTGATAAAACTGATCTCCTAATCTGGACAACAAGGCCCTGTCAGCCCGACTGAGGGTGACTGTCAGGCCTGCCTGCCTGTCAGGCTGGCAAGTGTCCCTTGGCACAGAGAGGTCCAAACTGTGTACCATACAGACACAGGAAGAACAATGCACCCTATTTTACTGCTGCAGTTATTCAGTGAGCATATCTAAAACAAAAATTTTGCTCCACTGGTATTTCTTTCCAATGCAGAAAAAGAACTATCGAAACAGCAACTAAAGAATCCCAAACCTGAAGTCCTCAGCATCTGGATTTCTCTGTTTTCCACGTGTCTTCAGAATGTGAAAACTTCAGGGCACACACTGCTTTTATTTGTATGCATCATAAAACACTGAGCAGGGCACTGATGCCAAACAACAAGTTACTGACTAAGAAAGCACCAAATGCACAGAGGAGAAAACAAAACACAAAAGCATATGTGGAACTGACGGGCTATCTTCCTGTGTGCTTCCTAGGGAATTTTACAGACAGCTGATCCCCACCACCAAACTATCTCATCTAGTCACTGATTTCGGGTAAACTGTGGCAAAAAAAAAAAGGGAGTAGATCTGTGGTTGCTTAAACATGGCCAGACAGCCCTGCCACGCTAGGGCAGGTACATATCTGGAGTGCTGTGCCTTGTTTTGGGTAAAACAGTTTTAGTACCTGGTTTCATAAAAGCTCTTTGCGGTCATAAACACAGAACTAATAAATATTTAGAAATCAACCGAAACACAGTAAATCCAACAAAGAAACTACAGGAATAAATCTAACAAACCCCATAGAATAAGACATGAAAGGTCAAGAGGGTAGGGGTTAACAAGCTAATCCGAGAGCAACATCCTTCCACCAGACAGTGGTCACACCCTGGAAATTAACTCCAGGAAGCTTGGAAGGGGGAAATCTGGATAAGTACAGCAATTCTAAGTATGGGACACACAGAGCTATACAGATCTATAGAGGAGCACTAGGAACTTACAGGTTGTGTAGTCCTGTTTGGAAATTCTACATTAAATGCACTTGGCTCTTGAAAAAATGAAAATGGGATTAAGATTTCTGTCACTGGTATCCAAAGGACAAGACAATATGTGAACTCACTGCAACAAAAGGACTCCAGAAGAGGGAGAAAGAAAAGAAAATCAGAGGTCAGCTGCAGGCATCAAATGTCAAAATAGAAGCTGGGGCAGTGAGCCAGTGATCCAGTACCAGCAGCCGAGCACTCGCTGATGAAGGGGGCACTGGCCAGGGGGCACTGGCCAGGCCCTCAGTGTGCACTGTTTCGCTCCATTTTGGTTTAGTAACCTACGCCTTATAAACTGGGAAGCACCCACGAGAGGTTACAGCACAGACCTCTATACAACCACATGGGAAAGCCTGCAAAAACTCCCCTACCAACCATCCTCCCAATGCTCCTCTTGGTAACCTCCATCTCTGCTGAGTGAGCTGCACTCCACACAGAGTGAGTGTGACAGCTCTCCTCCAGCCTCCCTGCCACTCCTGAGCCCAGCAGAGTCCGCAGCAGAGAGCAGTGACCGGGCCACACAGAGCTGGAAGGGCACTGAAACAGGAAATGCAAGCTCATTCTCCAGATCAGCAGTGAAAAACAGGAGTTTGTATCAAATGAATACTGAAAAGGCTTGGATTTGCCTTGGCACAGACAAATGCTCAAATACTTCATTCTTCATTAGTTCATGCTGCAGCCAGTAAACAAAGAACAGGTCTTTGAACCAGCTCCTTTTCAATACCATGTTCAGCTGCTACTATTCTGAATGACCCTTCTGAAAGGGACGCACAGTCTCAGACCCAAAGTGAACAAATTCCCAAAGGAAAACAAATTTGAAAGCACATAAAAAGGTATATGGGAAAGGAAACACAAAATACAGCCTATCATCACACAGCTCTCTAGCAAAATGAGCTCAGTCAGAGAGCTCCAAGCAAAGTACTTAAAACAGATAAATACCCTGGTCAGCTACTTAGAAGAGAGAATGAAAAACACACCAGTACAGGGATTCGGGATAAGTCAGCAACAGGACAACTCCTGGCACACTAACTGCTTAAGCCCTCAGTGTGCTTTCCATAGGCTCTAGGCATCCTTCCCAAACACATTTATCTCAAGAGGGGAACTGAGCACAAAGCTTCAGTCAAACCATAGTAAAGCTGGAAGATAAAGGCTCAAACTCATCCGCAGAGATAACCAAAGGGAAAAAGGCAACAGTTTAAAAGCTACTTGAAAACTCTGGAATGGAATAAAATGTTAAAGGGTATTAATTAAATGTGAACTTCATACATTTAAGAACAAATACGACAAATTTGACAGTTATTTTTTCTACCATCTAAAATTACACGTGCACAACTACATCCCTTCCTTGGGCATTTTTCCCCCAAGCACAAAAAATGTCAAAACACATTACCTGCTGTGAAACCTTCATCTCCAAGACGTGCCTGTCCCCAGGCTACTCACCAGCACCACAGAACCCCCATGTGAACTCAGAAGCACGTGGCTCTGCTGCTGAGACGCAGCAATAAAACCTCATCTGGAATCACAGCTTGTCCATAGAACCCTCTAATGCTGCAGCCAGTACCACTACAGCTTAAGTCACACTCTTATTCATTCAGAGACAAGTTATTACCAAAACACACCGCAGTCAACCCATTTTCTTCAGCAGCAGGCAGAAGGAGCTGGGCACTCACCATAGCGGGTTGTCAGGGCCATCTGATACGAGAGTGTCAGGCTGGGGAGGCACGATGGGTGCGAGCACAGGAACAACCAGTGTGAGGGAAAGCACAGCCAGAATACAGCTGTGGATCTCATCCTCACAATCATAACCACCCCAGCCTTCCCACACCACTACACGTCACGGAGATCTTGGCCAAGTAGGAAGGAAAAGTCAGCAGCAAGTACTGGTAGGAGAACTTCAGCACATGGGAAAGCGAAAGTTACACCTTGAGGAAGAAAACTGAATCCTTTGCCCTTATATTGAGGAGGCTGAGAGAAAGACAGCTTCCTCCCACTGTGTCTGGATTCCCAGCAACTCTGCTACTGAATTCTGCAAAGAGCCTTATTTGGTAGTGACTGGCAGAGGCAGGGCCAAATCCTCATCCTTTTACTCCAACTGGTATTACAGTGGGGCCAGAGAAGAAAGTGGCTTTTGGTCTTTGGCCATTTAATTAATACTTAGGTATCTTAGAACTTATTTTTATCTCATCTGTAACAACTGTCGCTATCAGATTTTCCATATTTATGTATTAAACAACCTATGCTTTTAAGTTTTTTTTTCCTCATCTATTTAACATAGTTTTTAAAGGATACTCCAAAGCTTTTAATTTGTTTTTCCACTTTCCCTGTTTTAATGTCCTGCAAATACCTTTGACCATGCCAAGACATCTTAACCAGCACCAGCAACAACAAGAAAGATGAGCACAGCCCTGGGAACACCGTTTTGTTAACTTTCAGCTGAACAGAAGGGGCCAGAATCCTGATTTCTAATAAAATCTCAGTGACAGACCTGCACATTCTCAAAAGAGTGCTCTGCCCTGCTTCAGCCCAGAGCAGTCTGAAGAGCACGCAGCTCGCCCTCCATTGTCGCATTTCTGTCGTTCAAGGACCAGTGACAGCAGCTGTCCCACAGGTCACAACACGACCCTGGAGCTTGCAGCACCTGCCTCAGTTCCCAGATCTGGGGATGCCCTGTGTGATTTTGTGCATTTGATACAAGAAGCACGTGACTCCATCCCCCCCGTGGAAAACTGCGGTGGTATCACCTCTCCTCGCTAGTAAATTACACGGATAAATTTATTAAAACTTGCAAGCCCCCAGTACAATGTGCTCGATGCAAACACTGTGTGGTCGAGAGGGCGTTTCCTTTCTCAAAAAAGGCAAACCAGAACATCAAAACAGGTATCAGATGTAAAACTTTTCAACTTGGCAATAAGACAGCGAGGAAACAAAAATATCTGCTCTGAACCCAAAGAGAGTAATTACATATTAATCAATTATCTGACTTGGAAGTGGTCACGTTGAAGCAATAACAACTTAGTGGGGAAAAAGCAGGGAACAAATGGTTTCATTGGAGAGTTAATAAAAGATTCCTTCAAATAATGGTTTGTACATTTGAAACCTTGGAAAAAACCACATTCCAAGAGGAAGGTGCTTTTCACTTGGGACAGTATTTTGCCATGAAATTTCCAATGCTGCTGTGCCAATATTTAGGGCAAACCTTAAGCTTTCCAGGAAGTAGAGAATACAAACCCCTCTCTGTCTCACTTCTGCTTCCTCTGACATATGCAGGTATATCAGCTATTTTAGAAAAAATCACACTGGCTTTGTAATTAAAGAAGGTAAAGTTATGTAATGTCTTCTATGGTACACTGGATTTTCTAATCAGGTAATCTGGAAATACACATTTCACAGTCTGCATTTATAATTCAGTACTCCTCCAAAGTAAAATAACAATGATATTTTGTAGCAACAGGGTTTGGATGGGGGGGAAATACTCTAAATATATGACTTAATTTTATTAAAAAAAAAAAAAGAAAACATTTAATACCTATTTTATTTTGTCTGTAATTTTATTTGAGAGAATAATTAGCAACCCGGCAATGTACTTTTTAGCAATGTGGTTTAAGTAAATCCATGTTCTCAAAACATGCAAAAGTTTAATGTTAGCTCTTTAGTTCCTGGAACCTGATCTATAGTTAGAAGGAATGAGAGAGGCTACAAGTGCGTGTGGTTTTGTGCTTTGTTTTGTTGTGTGGTGGGGTTTTTTTAGTTTGGGTTGGTTGTTGTTTTTTTTTTAAGAAGGAAGTAACAGCTGTTGCTTTCATACAGAATCCAAAACTCTCCAGCAGCGAGGCAAACTTGCAGTACACCAGTGGAAACACAGTGCTGGGAAGCTTCCCAATTTTGTCAGAGCAGATGAGCCTGAAGAGCAGAGCAAACTGAATGGAGACTGAGTCAAGGGGCAGAAACACTCGTTCAGCCTACAACCCCACATTTGTCCTCAGTGCTCAGAGAACAAACTAGGCTGTTCATGCTGCTAATCCAAGAAAATTAATGTCCTCAAAACCTGTACCCGAGATGTTCAGTTTCTGCCCAATCACAAAAACCTGTCTTTTGCAACAATTCCCTCTCTTTAAGTGAAAAGTTCACAGTTTCTACCTGGATTGAAGCATGAGCCACCACCATGTATGACACATGAAGCTCCTAAAGTGTCCTCTTTCAGATACTCTTAGAAGGCAGTAAACCAAAACCAGACAGACATTTTAATATGTTTTAGTGGAAGATGCCACAGACAGAATATGAATGAAGCCATAAATTCCTGAAAATTCCTTCCTCATCTGTTTTATAATGTCTCTTTACTGAAATACTTTGCTTCTTATCATAACACTTCTTTCAATACTTGTATTTCAAACTAATAAACTTCTCCAATTTCCTCCGTCTAATCTCATCTCAGAAAACCTTTAAACATTTGCCCTCCAGAAATAAAAATAACACTTCTTTACCTACAGAACAGACATTTTATCTAATAGGCAATGCAAGAAGAAACAAAATGAGCTTTCTTCAGCTGCCCACACTGCCCACCATGTGTTTGAGGGCTCAGTCTACTCTGGAAAGTTGCACAAAATCGAGGAGAAACATTTTGCTTCCTCTCAATGTTTTTTTTTTTTTTTGCCTTTATGTTGCAAGGTGGCTCTGAGACCTCAAAGCTGCTGATCAGAGAGGGAATCACAACTTCCCATAGCACAAAAGGCATCATCTGTACCTGGTACACAGCACAGAGATCAGAAACGTGCTATTTCAGATACTGAACAGTCTGTCCACCTCAGCACAGTGCTCAGTACCAGTTAATTTATCCTGCTTTTCATAGTATAAATTAACTTGACATATCTCTGCTACTGGAGCTAGACAGCTTCCAATATCCCAGACAGTTTGGATAGCTGCTCACTCTGTTTGCAACTCTGATGAAATATATACTGCAAACTTGTCTTTAAAAGTTCAAGGCAACGATAAATGGTTATAAAAATGAAAATTATTAGAGAGAAATAGCTTGTGAAAGTAAACAGAACTTAGATTGAACTAGTCTAAACAAGAAGTCCCCCTGATGCCACCCAAGGACGCTGCTGAAATCCAGTCTGGTAAACAAACTGAGAGCTCAGCACTCCCACAGAAGTGATGAATGAAACGGGAAGGTGGCCTGTCCATCCACCCTCCTGCTCTCCGAGGGTTGTGATGTGACACTGGCAATGAAAGGTCAGGTCCAAAGGAAGCAGCACCTTTCACTGTCAGAGCTCGTACAAGGTGCTGTGCTCCTCCCTTTCACACCCTCAGCTCCCGGGACCGCTCTGGATGTTCCTGTGCCCTCCTCCATGCCAAGTGACAATGAGATGACATTACCACTCCAGCTGGTTCCAGCTGAGGCCTTAGCTCTGCTCAGGAGGTGGGAGAAAGATCCTGCTGTTGCCTCTCCTCACACACATCTTCCTTCTCTTAGTTTATTTAATCTCCTTCCTAATTCCCATCCATTCAAAGATGCTGCACCTCAGCCCACCAACAGTCCCTGCAGCTGCACCAACAGAGAGGGGCTAAAAGCAGCACACTGAAGGTGGATGCTGGCACAAGCCTGACAGGTCTAAAAATGACAGATCAAACACATTACACAGCCTCTGCTTCTCTGCCAGCTGAGACAAGGGCAGCCACACCACCTGCTATACCTGATCCTATGAGGTTTTCTTCTTCACCCAGAATAATAATCATTAAAAGACTGCTAAACATGCTTCCCTTATACCTTCCTCTCTGCCTCAAAAATTCTTTCTAGTTAAAAGCAAACAAGCACACTCAGCCTTCCACTCCTCCTTCTGCCCTCTGCCTCACAAGGGACAGATTTTTCAGCTGAAGAGATGTTAGCTGTGATTTGCCTTCAGACCCTGCACACCAAGCTCTCAGTCCCAAAACATCCAAACAGTTTCATTTGCCCCACCACTACCACACCAACCTACCTCAGCCAAACACAGATGAGCAACCCGTGGGCTCAGAAGCAAGTTCAATGACATTTTATGGTCTTGCAGGCAAGCAGCTTTATTTTAAAGCATTTCTTAGGAAATCAGATGGCAGGACCAGTGGAAGGAAAACATACCTTCAAAGTGTTTGCAACTGTGACAAACAAGTAAATTCTGAGGAATTCCATGGCCACAGCAGACTTTGCACTCAAGCTGTGATAACAGTAAGCTTCCATGGCGATTTAGCTGTACTTACAGGCATAATCCTAAGGTAACTGCAGCAAAAGATGTGGTCAGAAGAGATTTATATCCTCAGGCCGCAGTAAAAGTCTGCCTGCATCTCTCACTGTCACTGAGAGACCTGTCCAACAGCTTCTACAGCTTACAGTAGTCTGCACTCTGTCATTCATCAAACAAATTCAGAATTAGGTCTGCCTTTACACAGGAAGCAAGCTCCTCAAAGTCTCATCAGAACTATGATTACTCACAAAGTTGTCTTTGCTCCTTGCCCCGAAGGCAAGGAAAATGTATACATGCAGCAGCACGAAGAAAGGACAATGGCGAAACAAAAAGACATCAACAAGCAACAGAACAAATCAATCCTTGATACCATAATACCTGGACTTACTTGGAAAATCTGACACTGTTTAGTCAAAGGTTTTCTGCAGATGAGCACACAGCAGGCTTAATAGCTGTAGACAATATCTGTTTATAATCCTTGTTGTCACCATGTTTATGTTTGCATGCACAAGTGGCTGTGTATGCAAACAGCTTTTTCCAGCCATGCTGACGCAGGAAGTGATGTAAAACAGGGAAAATTATTAAGTAGGGACAGGGAGACGTGTTTGGCTATATTCAAACAAAAATACAATCCAGTGCACCTTTCATCTTAGCATCTCTAACATGCTGTTGGAAGCAAGAGTTCTCACTCTACTGAGAAAGTCTTTGTGTCTCATCACAAATACCACCATGTAGACAGACTAGAGCATCCTTCCTCCCTTTCCACGAGACCCCTGCCACAAGGGGTGTTAAGAATCACAAGGTTCATCCGATCTCCAGCAAGACAAATTCTTAATATTCGGCACTCTGCATGCAGGAAAAGATGTCAAAAGTCTTATCTTTTTTCTCAGCGGAAGAACAGACTGGTTCAGGTCACCTGGTGCTACAGTACAGCTGAAATCTGCTTGATATAGAACATCAACCAGTTTAGAGGGCTCCAGGGTTTCCTAGGGTGGCCAAAAGAACAATCTCACAGCCCAGACCTGCAGTGCCTCGCCCCAAGAAGCCAGTGGCAGTGCCAGCAGCACGCTGCAGACAGGGCAGCAGCCCTGCCGTGTCCCCACCTACGGCCACGCTTTGTCAGGGGGGCTGCAGAACCAGGACCCGTGTGGCAAAACAACAATGAGCAGTAAAACTATGACAGGCTCTGTGTCTGAAAGCAGGGCAAACCAGCCACCAGGAAAAAGATCCCTCTGAATAATGCTTCAGATACTGCATCATGCAGACACATTTACTCTCCTTTGCCACGAATACCAGAGAAGCAACACTGAGCTGCAGCACCGGCGCCGAGCGAGCCTTTGCATCCCCACAGCTGCACCGCGCCTGCCCACGCTGCAGAGACAAGGTGATCACAAGGCACGTGATGGCACAGGAACTAACCTTGTACTTCCAAGCAGAAACACATCGCATAACAGTCCAAGAGTTACACAGGAGCTTAATGGCTACAGAGAAAAATCATGCTGCTATAATAAAAATAGTACAGAAAAGGGAAACTCCCTATGGGTGGTTCCCAGCCTAAGGCTGAAGGAAATCTTCGCATCTTCTCTTACAGTAACAATACAGAGGAACTACAGCTGTGGTTGTAGTTGCAGAATGCTGGTACTGCCCCTAAAAATGGTGTTATCGTTCCAGAACAAGAAACAGAGGGGTAAAATATGACTGGGCCAAAGGAATCCCGGCGGAAAGGACTGTTACCTTACCCGGAAGGCAAAGCAGGACAGAAAAAGCTGGGAACAAAGACTAACCAGCTCTAAGATCCCTGTTTGACCAGACAGAAAGCTAAGCATCACTACATGGCTACAGAAAGGTAAAAGCACAGTATAAGATGCGGAAAATTGGGCTGCAACCACAAAAAGGATGGGAAGATGTTGAGGGAAGAACGCACTGATTGTAGGGAATTACAGCAAGGGCTGCACCTTCCAGAGCAGAGCTCTGACTATGAGCCAGTGGCTAATGCCAAGTCCAACGGGACCACAGGAGTGGGGTGTTGGAAAGTGATAATGGCACAATGTGATGGGAAGCCATGGCTTGGATGTGCAGGGGTTCTCAGGAAGGTGAGGAGGGAGCCCCTGGCAACTGGGACATGGGGAGAAAAGGGGAGATGCAGCCTCATGGTGTGGGAAGAGACAGGATGTCGTCAAGAGTTCATACCATGGTGCAGCACTAGGGAGCCCAAATCTGACTTCTATGGCTCCAAGAAAATATTACAGGAGAAGAGAGTAAGGAAGGAAAGAGGTAAGGCAGCATCCTGCTGAGCCTGGGCACACTGATCACTGTCGGAATAGAAAAGCTCCAGGGCAGGTCTGAACCTGGGCACTGGGAAGAGCGTGGCCTAAGCTGGGCTACTGGGCAGGGGAACTGGGGAGGCTCAGAGAGGCACTCTGGGGATGGCAACCAGCCAGGTGGTCGGGGGC
Source organism: Lepidothrix coronata (assembly GCF_001604755.1). Classification (NCBI taxonomy): domain Eukaryota; kingdom Metazoa; phylum Chordata; class Aves; order Passeriformes; family Pipridae; genus Lepidothrix; species Lepidothrix coronata. The sequence goes on from NW_016690305.1 coordinate 1,297,535, forward strand.
AATTGCAGGAGCCCCTGAGGGCAGTCTGGGGGGCACTGACAGATGCTGAAGGGCATTTAGGGGGCAGCTGTTAACGAGCACTTGAGAAAGAGTTCGTTATGAGGATCCCTACGAGGCATTTTGGGGTCCGCAAGTCCATGGAAAGTGTGGGGGCTGTTTTCAGGGGGTCTCTGAGGTGTGGGCTGGGGGTCGCCGGCAGGTCCCTGAGGGGCGGCTGGGGGTGTCACCGAAAACGTAGGAATAAATAAAACCCTTTAACACAACCCCTTTACAATTAAAGACCTTCCCAGCAAGGGGTGAGGGGGAAATGGCCGAGCCCCTGAGGGGCGGTTTGGGGGAATGTGAGGCGGCCGCTGGCAGGTCCCCGAGGGGCGGTTTGGGGGAGTCAGCGGCAGATCCCTGAGGGGCGGTTTAAGGGGTGTGAGGTGGCCGCCGGCAAGCCCCTGAGGGGTCGTTGTGGGAGGAGAGGAGCGGGGTGTGGGGGAGATCGGCGGCAGCTCCCTGAGGGACGGGCTCGAGGGGTTCCGTGGCGGACCGCAGGGGGAGGCTTGGGGGACGGCTCTGGCGACTCCCAGAGCGGCGGCCCGGGATGGCGGCAGCGCGGACCGTGCCGGGAGGGACGGGGAGGCGGCGGCACCGAGCGAGACGCGGAGGCAGCACCGGCCGCAGCGTTGCCGGGAGCCCGAGGCCCTGCCCGCGGCCCCCACCCGCCGCACGCACCTTCTGGCGGATCTGCCCGGACGTCGAGACTTTGCGGATGAGCTTCTGCGGGGAGCCGGGCTCCTGCTCCGGCTCGCTGTCCGACGACTCCTCGGGCGCGGCGCTGGCGGCGGCGCCCGTCCCGGGCTGGGGCTGCGCAGCCCCGGCCCCCGCCGCCGCCATGCTGCAGGACCGGCGGCGCGACCCGCGCCCCCCCCGCCCGCCGCGCGCACTGCACCGCCCGCCCGCCGCCACAGCGCCCCCTGCCGGCGGCGGGGGGGACGGGGGGCCCGGCCGCCCTCACGGGACGGGCTCGGCCGCCCGCGAACAGCCCGGGTACCCCTCGCACCGGGCTCGGCCCCGCTGCCCCTCCGCGGCCCCCCGAGAACCGCCCGAGCACCGCTCGCACCCCCGGCAGGTCCCAGCACCCCCGTGGCTCCCCGGGGCCAGCGCAAAGGCGCTCAGCGCAGCCCGCCCTGCTGCGGCGGAGCCCGGCAGCTCGGACCTCGGTCCCCATTCCTGTGGCTGCTCCAGCACAGAATCACAGAACTATTCCAGGTTGGATGAGACCTCTGAGATCGCCGAGTACAACCTGTGACCGCTCCCCACCTTGTCACCCAGCCCAGAGCACTGAGTGCCACGTCCAGTCGTTCCCTGGACACTTCCAGGGACGGTGACTCCACCACCTCCCCGGACAGCCCCTTCCAAAGCACTGCCCTTGTTCCCAGGATTTAACAACGTCCTGGGGGTACACCCTCCTCCCCAGGCTCGACCTGCCGAGCCGCCCCCCTGCCCAGAAGGCACTTTGGGGGCAGCGGCACCCCCTCCGTTCCCCACGGGCCCCGTGTTCCAGCTGGGATCTCATAGAATTGCACGTGGGGAAGGCACATGGCACCAAACCCGTCCCGTGCCGTGTTTGATACAAGCTGTGTTCAAACACGGCGGTTCCAGGGATGCCACGGCTCCCAGAGCTCATCCCGCTCCTGGAGCTGGCAGGCTCCCTACAAACGGAATCAAGAAATTGGATTGCTCCCCCAGCTGTGCAAAGGAGCAGCAGGTCCGACTCGGCAGAAGATCAACATAACACCACAACCAGAAGAAATGGAAGATAAAAGGAAAACAGTTCCACCTAGAGACCTTTTTCTGCTGACAGAAGTCAGCATCTGCTGGCTGAAGGGCAGGAGAACAGAAGTCCAGCTTGTCCCACAGGACAGGGAGCTGCAGAAACCAGCAGAAAGCCTCATTGCTCTCTGAGCAAATGTCCAGCATGAGCTAGACAGTGTCAGAAAGTGCTTTCCCCAGCCCAGGCAAAAGAACAGATTTAATAATCATTTTGACTCCACCCCATTGCACAGCAGAGTGCACTGTGATTTTGTCACACTTAGCTTACAGAAGTCACCACCACAGCTGAATTTGAGATAAAAGTCAGGTAGTGACAGAGGCCCCTCACAAGGCTGACATATAAGAAGAAAAAAAAAAAAGAAAAAGAAAGAAAATTAATCAGATCTCTGAGTTTGCTAGTCCTGTACTTACAGGTCCAGTAGCCGGGAACACTGAAGGAATCACCTCTGTGGAGGAAGCTGCAGTTTGAAGCAAAACTGGAAGACTGTTCCCCCTCCTTCTCTTAGCATTTCCAAAGGATTTTCTGAACACCAGCTCTCTGAGACCACCATATTCACAACCAGCAATTTGTTCAACCTTACTGTGTCTTCTGTGTGTTCTTTTCGAGCCACCAAGAAATCAGTAATAAAGATATTGGGGAAAAGCCTCCCCAGACATCCAGGTGCAAATGCCTGACCGTCCCCCAAACCCAAAGCTGAAATCACACCAAAATCATACTGACCACAAACACCTGAAATGGCCACAGGTTTCTTTAGCAGCAAAGCACTCAGTGCTCAGAAAGAGCAGAGCAAACCATTGCCTCCTGCAATTTCAGCTACTGTGAGCCAGCTGTGATAACAGACACACTGGGGGACAGGTGTACCAGGAACCCTGAACTCAGCCAGGGACAGGGGGATCAGGGAGAGCACTGATGGAACCCTGAGGACAGCCGCGGTCTTCATTCCCTGCTTCCAGCAAGAGCAGCTTACAGAAGCAAAACAGGAGAAGGGTTTACTTTTAACCCAAACTCTTTGTGCTGGAGGCCCCATGTAAAGATGTTTGGTTAAAACCTTTGGACCACCTGTAAAAGTTGGGCTTGTAGCCACGATGATGTCGGTAACAAAAGACAAACCAGCCTCTGCTCAGAAAACACGGCCTGTATATAGAATGATTGTGCAGAAATGCATCTCAAAAATGTCTCCCTCGTTTTCCTCTCTGTTACAAGCACATCGGTAACTAAGATATGTGTGATGCTCTTAATGCCATTTTCTGGCACGTAGGGTGGGAAAGATAAGTTTATATTAATAAATTTAGGCCCTGCATGCAGACTTTTCAGGAGAATTTAAACCCGGGACACTGAAAAGCAGATTTAAAGCAAAAATGAGAAAAAGAAAACACCAGTTGTTTTACATGCAAAATGTAATTAGCTGATGCAACTCACTTCAGCTAAAACCTAAGTGAGATTCAGGAAAGGATCAGACAGTTACATGAATAATGTGAATATCCAGATCAACAAGAGAGAACAGTTTACAGTCTCATTTCTTAGAGCATAAACCAACCTCTGGCAGATGCATTTTGGAAAAGGCTCCTCAGGGAAGGCTGCCTCATAATTTCCTCCTTAATTTTCCTGCACCCTCTTTTGAAGCAGTGTTGCCTGCAGGAAACTATTAAATACAGGATCAGCCTGGACTGGCAGTTCTCTCTTTGGGGTTGCATACAGGGAGCTTTGTTAAGGAATTCCTGGACAGTGCACACTATCTCATCTTTAACAATGTGGTTGTACAGCATAATGCTAGAAAGCAAATACTGTGTATCAGCCTTATATCTGCTGAGGGAGACAACTTGCAGAACATTTAATGGTACAGAAAGGGGTTGTTATCCACATGGGGACAGTCCAAGCACTGAAATCATGCACTGGATGAATGTGGTAAAGCATAAACACAAAAGCAACCAAAAGGAAATAAAATCAGTTTTGTATAGTCTGCTGAGAAACTTCAGTGAATCACTCAGGGCTGCAAGCCAGCCTTCCAGGCTGGGATTTGGGTCACTGGCACTGCAAAGTCACAGATTCTGACACCGAGGAAGTCCAGGCAGGCTGCACAAACCCTCATTTAACTCTCGCCAGTGCTGAAAGCAACCAACCTTTTTATTAGGCAGCCCTGAAAGCAGAAGTCATGACATGGCAGCCTTCCTGTCCTCCTCTGGTAGCTCGAGTAAGCACCAGGGGCTGTGTTTGCCACATTCTCCCAAGGTGAAGCTTGTAATAAGCAGTAGAGATCCATGATGTTGTGTCCACTGATCTCAGGGCTGATCCCTGCATGACCACGTGTGCAATGAGAACATGCACTTTACTAAAAACTCAGGTCCTAAATTCCTAATTCAAGTCTGACTACGCAGCTCCTCTGGCAGCTTGTTCTTTCAGTCACTCATCAGTTGAGGGTGAATTCTTGTCCTCTTCATCAGGTGTATTTTTTAGCTGCTGACGAGCAAACTCCTCAAATACCAGCTCTGCTTCACTGCAATGGCAGAAACAGGGGTTTGAAAATGATGTCAGCCATGTTTTGTACCAGCAGACTACGAGCAACAGATAGGAGGGAGAAGAGAGGCCTGGAGCAGCCTGGTAATGTTTCCTTTGACTCCAAGGGGATTTGGATCACATCCCCACAGGCACCATCTTCACTGGTGCTATTCTAGCTAACAGGAAAAGCAGTTAATTGAGCAAGTCAGGACACAAACTGAGGAGGTTTTCATGGGTAACGAATCATGTCCATTCCAGCTACATATTTATCAGCTATCTGAACAGCCTGCAGCCTGAAAGGGGCTTTGTCCAGGAATAAAATGTGCAACTTTTCATCCTTATTCCTTCTGTACTAAAATAGAGGCACATGGTCAAATCTATTAAGTTCCTGAGACTTTGAGCTACAGAACATCAGGTGAGCACGAACATACCCCTCCCTCAACTGTGAGGCAAAACATGTTCTCTTAATCAAATTTCACATGGTCAGCCCTTGCTGGTTAACTGAGAGCAGTCATTTGTCAGGCCACAGTAACTTGCTCACTTTGGATTCTAAGCTGGGGATTTTTGGACAATTTTGAGAAGTTTTCAAAAGAGTCAAAGCACAAGTGCAGCCAGAATGTGAAATACTAAAAGAAACTTACCCATCCTTCCCTGCAGTCACCCACATGCAGCAAGGGAGGAAAAAAAGACACGCCAGGTAGTTAGAACAGCAGATGCTGAAACATTTCCAAAATGTTTAATGCAAAGATGTATAGACTGACAAGTCAAAGCAGTGACAAGCAGTAGGATTTGCAGCAGTATAAGGAGAATTCCAGAAAGTCTCAGAATGTGCATACATGCACCTGATGAAGCAAAACTTGATCTCCCAAATGGAAAAGCACTCCAGCAACATTGTCCAAGCCATCAGAAGGGCTGAGAAACCAAGAGAGATTCTCCCATCTATGCTTGCTTGTGGTCACAGCTGGGGGAGACATCTGGGCACACACTTGGACTCTGAGCTGACAGGGCCTGTGTGACATGGTGTCAGCTTTAACTGCTCTGTCACTGTGACTGAAGGACTCAGTTGAAGAGAAGACATGCTCTTGTTCAGTAAACATGAGGGGACTAAAATCAGAGGTCAGAGTAAAGAAAGGCCTCGTGGTCTCTCATTAGATATAGGTTATGCCCTTGAGGCAACACTCCTGATTTCATCTTTCCCTAAAAATAGCCCCAAGACCTTTGGCATTTGTGTTTCTTTAATGGGATCTTTGCTAACCACACTAACAAATGCTGCTTGCTAGCAGGATTCCCTGGAAGCTGTTTCAGCACAGTCTAAAATAAGCAGAACAGACTGTATTTGCAGGGATTTTTTTGTTCTCACAGTTACTTTATCTTTAGCAAGTCGCAGTCACTTCAGTGGCTTACTTGTCCTGGGTTTGAGTCAGGGAGCAAAGCCCATCTCGTTCTACAGAAGTCATTGGGGATCTGGGATGCCTCAGCAACTGGAGAACTCATTACCTGGAGAATTCTCATCCACAGCACACACTGAAATCAAGGGTGAGTGGTGACAAGCACTGCTGGAAAAGTCAGCATCAGAAGTGTGCCAAATGGGGCTGCTCCAGCCAAAATGCCTCAGAATGCCTCAAAGGATGGATCATGCAAAGACAGTCCTGATGGTATCTATCCAGACACAGATGGTTTCCTCTACTCCCAGAAGCCAAGATGAAGTCTGGAAAGTCTCAGGGCGTGTATGCTTGATTGCAACGGAGTTAAAGTAAAACTTTTAGAACTTCTAAAATTTCCAACACATCATTCACATTTCATTTTTCCTCCAATTTTTATTTGTTAAAGAGTCTGCTCTCTGAGGTACACTCATTGCTATGGGAACTGTGGTGTCAGTGATGTGGGTGAAGCTGAGCGAGATCCCACCAATGTCATTTGAAACCAATTTTGCAAAATGGATTGAAGGGGAAAATAGGTTTTGTTTCATTTGGGCATATACTTTACTGCGAGATAAATGATTACTGAATCAATACATAGTGTGGCAGCAGAGTAATGCTTATTATATAGCTCAGAAGGCTCAAGTTTACATTCAAAGATGCACTGCTTCACCCTCAGGCTGTGGCACTGCCTCCCACGTGCCACACTGGCACCCTTGCAAGAGGCCTGCTCCAGAGTCCTCTTTCTGTCCAGTGCCTTATTTAATACTATAAAATTGAAAAATTCCCAGAAAATGGGTAGACTTTTGCTTTTTTTAATTAACATTCCAGCAATTGTTTTGAGGGTTGGGATGGGAGGGGGACTGATGTGGCTGCAGAAATGCCATCATACTCTCTGCAGGGTTTTCTGTGAGCTTTCATTATGCAGCCACAGAAATGATTCCATATAGTTAAAGTTGTGGCATACGGTAATTTTCATTATAAGCTTGCTTAACCTCTCTTAACTTTATGGGAGAGGGGAAAAATAAAGGTAGCTTCTGTTATTTTTCAAGACATTCAAGTGCTTTAAAAATTCGCTATTTTCTGGAAGTCACAACACCAATACAGGGAAGGTATTGCTTTACTATTAGAGGGACAAAGCATTTTTGGGTTTCCTGAAACCAGCCCTTTCGTGCAAGTTTAACCAGGGAGCAGATAAACGACTATTTGTTGAACAACAGCCAAAACAAGGACCAGGGTCTAAGACATAAGCCCACAAAATGTAAAACATCAGGAGATGGGCAGGAAAACCCCAGACCAAAGAACTCACAGCTGAGACCACAGCCTTGAGGAAAACCCAGCAGGAGCTTCTGGGCTAACTGCTGACCGGGAAAGGTCTTGGAAGCATGAAGGGACACAGCCCAGTTTGAGTCTATCTTTAAAAGAAATAGATCCCTACACATTTTTTGTCAGCAGGAAGAAAAGACAGACTTGCCAGTGTGACAGGAGCTGCTTCGCCTAAAAATAACCCCCCAGGGACCACATGGGTCTAAACCCAGTCAAAAACCCAGCACAGATAAAACATGCAAATCCCAGACTCCCAGGGGTCCGAGAGAAGGAAGCTGTAAATAAACACAGGAAAGGGAAGGTGGCAAGCCTCTCCTTTTCTGTCTCCTCCGGGCACAGGGAAGAAGGACCAAGCAATCTGGAATAGCCATGCACCGGGACAGACCTGCTTTTCCCTGAGGAATGGAGGCTCCAGAGCTCTCATGGACAGCTAGACAGGGCAGAGCAATCTGCCGTGCAATAAAACACATGGCACTTGGTCACACTCACCCCGCTTGGCCCTAAAAAAATTAAACCATGTGCTTGGGAAGCTTGTGCTTCTGAAGTTCTCTACTCTCAAGTCACCTCTGCATGATTAAAGGCATTATGTTTTACTTCTGCCATAAATCACCTTGGCTGGAGAAAAGGATTATTCCCCCACTGCAAGGAATAAATCGTAATATGTGGCGGTTTTTAGTCCCACTTCAGCTTTGACTCTCTAAGTTGGTTCCTTTGACTCTTTTCTCCCAGCTGTGCCTTCAGACAAAGTCAAGTGCAGCAGGGAGGTGCAACAGGCAAACTGGTTCCTACTGACTCATCAGTACAAACAAAAGGGAACGGAAAGAGAAGATGAGGAGTGATCTCGAAATTCCCTAGGCATGCACCCCTGCCTACATCCACTGCACAGGCTGCTGAACAAGCCAACAAAGAACAGTTCCTTCTTTTGGGACCTTTGAGAGCCTAAACACTGTTTGTTGAAGCTCCATCTCTGCAATTAAGTCTTGATTTGCTCGATTCCAAATTAGATGGTGTTTTACTAATGAAACACATTGTATTTCTCAGGGCTCATGAGCTAAAGTGGTAGAATAAAAAATTAAAAAGCCTGAACTCACAGTTGGGAAAAGTGATTAGGCACAGTGCATGGAAAACTACCAGCAATAAAGCTGGAAAGGATTTGACTTTACCAGCTTCATCTGGGAGGCTATTTTATTCACTGCAATAAGCTCAGACCCCACATTCCAGCACACTTTTCAAGTCAGCTATGCAGGACTCAGATGAGTTTTCTGTTGTGTTAAAGTATCTTTTTTTAAGAGAAACCATGTATTTCCCGAGGTAACCATTTGCAGGGCTTTCCCAGGGGATAGCTCCTGAAACTGCCTGCCTTTTCCTTCAGTTTATAAGGAAGCTGCAGTTTCCATGTGTACAGAATGCATGGACCATAGCTGTCTTCTGACAGCAAGCCCCTGCAAGACTTTGATGTAGCAAACAATACATGGGCCGTGCCCCTGGTAAGAGGATGTGCTGGGGGAAGCGATCTGAGAAATATTACAGTTCTCCATTTCCCCTCCAAAGTCTTCTGCCCACATCCTTTTGAGTGTCCTTTATAAAGGAGTACATCAGCCCTCCTTTGAATTGATCTTAGAAGGGAAAACTGCCCGACTTCCATTTTTCCTCATACTACAAATGCTTCTCCCACAATTATAAAGTAATAAAAAGGGGGTTGTGGCATTGTTAACACCAGAAAAAAAACTCACGCAAAAATATTCTCACTGTTTTAAAAATGTAAAATTCTTTACAGTTGCCTATGCCTTTGGATGAGCCTCCTTAGAAGTTTTCAAGCTTCCCTTGGTGTCCATGAAAGCTCTGGATTTTGCATCCTGAGCTGCCCACAGGCCCTCACCAGCCACTGCTCCTGGGGCCACCAGTGCCATCCCAGCCCCTCACCATGCTCTGTCTGTGCTCAGGGGCTGTGCTGGCACAGCTCACAGCAGGGGCTTTCCCAGTGAAAATGAGAGTTTCCTGGAGTGCAATTCTTACAGGAGCAATAAAACCTACCTTTGCCCACTCTAGCACATCCATAATTAGCAAACCCCGATTCCCAGAGCACAGAGTGGATCACCAGCATCTCTGCTCATCGCTTACACTTGATTCCTGCAACAATTTCACAGCAGGGACTCAATGTTTCTAATGCTGCTGGTACAGAACAGAGCATCTATCTCAGGGTAACTCTTCTCACAGGTTCTGCCACCACCTTCCTGTGGTCACATTCTTAGAAACAGCAGCTTTAGGTACATTTGGGTCCAAAGAGAAAAAAAGAAAAGAAAAAGCAACACTGAAGCAGCCATGGGGTTTTTGTTTGAAGCCCCCCAGCTCTGTCCAACCACAGGGGCAGGCAAAGATGGTTCAGCTGTAACAGCCCCAGCACAGAAAGGCTGCTGTGTTTGTGTTCAGGAGCTGCTTCAGAGCTGGACAGGAGCCTCTGATTTCGTGTGACTACCTTGTCTCTGGCGTTCACCACTGGAGAACAGAGCCAGCCAGAGCCTGAGGAAGTGGGAGGAGAACACAGATGCTCCTGACAGCCTGTGGTTTTGGCATCTGATCCCAAGCCTCAAGATGCCTGGAGAAGGCTTACTCCTTACACTGCTCTAGAGTTCCCACACTTCCCTGCACAGATCTGATGCTGAGGAGACATTCCTCTTGGCTATTCACTGAACATAAAGGCCACATCATAAACACCATGGCCAATGCCACATCAGGATAACAGGGTCTCCAAAATCATCAATAGTTTTACCACCTCTTAACTTTGCTTAAAAGTATTTTGCTTTTTACAATGCTCATGTGTGTTAGGTATTTTCTGATGGTTTTTTTTTCCTTATCCTGGAATGTGGCTGGGAATTGCTGACAGCTTCATTTGGGACATTTTACTCTGTAGTCATGAGATTTAACTGTGCAGTGCTTCCTCAAGCCCCTGTCCTTTGAGCTGTGATTCCACAGATGAAAAGGGAACATGACTCATTTCCATTTTCTCCCATCTTAGCATCCCTCCTGCCTGTTATTTTGTGCCTTGAGGTTGATAGATAGATAGATAGATAGATAGATAGATTAGATAGATTAGATAGATAGATAGATAGATAGATAGATAGATACATATACACACATACACACACATAGAGCAGCTCCATATTGGAGCCTTGTGGGCTCTAAAGGCTTCCTGAAGCACAAATCCCTCTAAGCCTTACCCTGGTGAGATCTAACTGGAGTCTGTTAAGGAACAAAGGCAAAACTCAAGTGTCACTGACCTGCTGGGCTCCTTTCCTCAGGTTTGGGGTGCATGAGACGGAAGGGCAGCTCTGTGCCCACTTCACTTGAGGGAGAAGAGAGACTGCATCAGACCCACAGCTCCATTCATGCCTGGTCCAGACCTCTTCCCAGTTCAGGCCAGCCCGAGCCCCCAGCTCCACCTTCACCCATTCCTTCATATTTTCTAATCATAATTTTCCCCTCAAAGAGGAGTTAAACTCCAATTTCTCCACAAATACCCCAGGCATATCCATGTTCGTGAACTGGGTTTATTTGCATGGACATAAAATCAAAGATATCTTTGTAATTGCTTCATTTTCACAGCTGAATGCACAAACTTCTTGCTTCTATCAGCTTAAGGGACAGTTATTTTTTTTAGGGAGGTGGGAATGGGAATAGGAAAGAGGGTAAAAAGATGAATTAACAACTAGCACTGCATGGTCTGAAAAGGAAGATGACGTTTACCTGGAGGTGAGGTCTCCCAGCATGCTACAAAAGAAAACAAGGAGAAAAACAAAGAATATTTAATGGCTTTCCATTCTGGTGCTCTACCAAATGCTGTTTTATTATTTATTTACTGTCCTCATATACTGTTCTCTGCTTGCCACAAAGCATAAAATCCAAATAAACCTGCTTTTAAAAAAATAATCTTCATTTTTCATGTCATTCCCACGGAGAAAGAGCCTAAGTTTTTGAACTCCTGACCAAGTGTTGGGCATGGCCCCTTTTCCAAGAGCCAAAAGAGCAATTGGAGGTCCACAGAAGGCAGCAGGCATTTTATTGGGCTTTAGGCAAATCACTGATTCATTTTTATGCTAGAAAGAAGGACAGATGAATGAAATACAAATGTAAACAGTGGCTAACATCAACTGAGAGTTATTATCCTTGTCCTCTTTTGCACTATATCCTGGAACTAGCTCATGTTGATAACATCAGCTTTTCCCAGAAAGCTGGCTTAGTACAGAACCTGAGCTACATTATTTATGACTTTCAGGCAGATGTTTTCACCTCCTGGTCTGAAAGAACAACGCCAACATAAAGGCTCACACAAAGTTTCACTTAAGTTCTCACAAAACAGGTTATGGCTTTGAAACAAAATGTTGCAATGCAAACCAGAGGTTCCTGCTTGAGCCATACAGTCATGTGGTGCCTACAGATGGCAATCCAAACCCTCTGGTTCAGGTCAAGTTCTTTGGACAGGCCAAGATTGATTTCCAGGAAATTTATGCTTTAGGAGGAGCCTCACATCCTACAACATGTGCCCTTTCTCTTGGGGTGGACTGTCCTGCTCCCTCCCCACCCTCACTGATGGACACACACTCCCCTCTCTTAACTCTAGGCAGGTACAGCAGAAAGGGTGTCACACTTACCCTGGCACAGTGAGCTTCACTTTGACCTTGTAGGAAACCAGGATCCCCATCACTGTCTTGTCTATTCCATCCTTAATGCTGCCAGAGAAAACAGCAGCGTGAGGTGGCACAGCAACACGGCACAACACACACCTGGAGCAAGAACTAGGGGAACATCCTGAACGTGGTAGAGCAGACAAGCCTCAGGGACAGGCACCAGCTCTGCAGAGCTGTGACCACATACCCTGAGTGAGTGTGACAGCGTCAGTAATGCTGCTCACACCTGGACAAACAGTTACAAAGTCCTGACAGAAGGGTCTCCTCCATCCTCCCCTCTGCTTTATAACTCACCCACTGCCTGGGACCATTTAAAACTCCACTCACATAGTACTAGAAGCCAAGTTGGTGTCCTCATCCTTTAGTTTTCCATCCAGAGCTATTTCCCGCGTCTCCCGGTTATTTGCAAGCAAGGGCAAAAGTGTCAGTGTCTTGGTCAGGCTGCTGTTGGGCTGCACCTTTTCCCTGAAAATAATAAGGGAAATGATACACTCTGATTTGTGTTACATACCCAACCAAGAGAACTGCAAAACAGAAATTACAAAGCTGCCCAAAAGGAGAGGAATTTAACCCAATTTAGTTGCCTGCAATGCATATGTCTGCATCTCATCTAGTCAGTAAAATTCCCTTTATAATCAGCAAAGAAGAACAGGCACTTACAGGAAATGCTTGATTTCACATTAAGGCAGAAGAGTAGGTCAAAACTATAGAATCATACATGAGTTTAGTTTGGAAAAGACCTTTAGGATCATGGAGTCCAACTGTTAACCCAGCACTGCCATGGCCACCACCAAACCATGTCCCCAAGTGCCACATCCATTTTTTCTAATATCCCATCTACACCTCCCCTGGCACAACTTGAGGCCATTTCCTCTATGCTGCAGACCTCCAAATTTGGACAAAATGAATCCTAGCTAAGACCAATACTCAGTGGAAAACATGTCCCTAAGTTACAGAGCAAAACACCAGACAAGTGTAAAGTATCTGGGTATGCCCAGCCCTCCTCACAAAGTGAAGTTCAGTGCTGCCCTGCCAGGGCAGTGGAAAAAAGCAAGTGGTTCTCCATAATGCCAACAGGCTCCAGGTTTTCATGGACTTTCTCAGGCCAAAAAGAACCAAATGAAATGGTGTGGAAAAGACTGGCCTCAAGCTAGAGTATCCATGACTGCCACTCAAAGAGCAGCACCTTTCAGAAAAGTGCTGCACCTCTATTTAAAGATTTCCAGCAACAGGGAACCTTCCACAGCCCCTGCTAAGCTTGTCTAGTAAGCAATTACTCTTCAAACCTCTTCTGCAACCTCCCCATTCCCTGAAACATTGTGCAAGGTCCCTGCTGGCTCTCTGAAAAAGAGACCAGCTGCATCTACAGAGCATGGATGTGGCACACACATGAGGGAAGAGAGGAGAGAGCACTGCAACGACAGGCTGTAATTAGGAGAACCCCCCATTACTCACAAGGAGGGTCATTAAAAGGGTGCAAAGGAGCAGGAAGGGAGAAGCAGAGCATTCACTCACTGTGCTTCCTCAGCAGCCACCACTTTGGTATAGTAGTCACTGGAGTACAGCACCACATTGGCAACCTGCTCCACTGAGGGAGGAAGGAGAAAGCGAACATCAGTCGTGTGTGTGCACCAGAAGCAACACAGCTGCCCCTGCCCTGAGTCTCAGGAATGGGAACCATGACAAGGACAGCAGGAAAACCCATCCATCTGGAGCCTGAAAGGACCACCAGGTCTGACAGCCTGACCTGGACAGAGACCAACAGCACACCAACGGCCAGGGCCGATCTCCCATGAAAGGCACCCACCTTGGAGACAACAGAAACTCAATTACCCATGGTTTCCCTTGGGAGCCTTCTCTTTCCATTATAAAGACCTACCTCTTCCTTCTCTAACCATGTCTGCTTTTATCTCTGGTCCTGGTATCTCTTGTGTGCCTACAGCACGTGCATTTGCATTCAGGAGACACCATCATCACACAGACTGCAGTCAAGAGCCTGTGATAACAAATGGCTTATATTCTCCAATCTAACACAACCCCCCCCAAGGTAATTCTGACTGAAACACTGATGAGGAGAGAATCTGGGGACCAACAAGGTCTTTTAAAGCCTAATAGAGGCATATCAGACTAAAAATATTTGGGAATCGCTAAACAGTGCATCCAAGATGGGCACTGAAATGGCTTTTTCTGCTGTAGAGTTTTGTAGGAACCTCAGCCATTTTGTTCCTTCCCTGCCTTCTGTTCTCTTTCTCATCTCTTGTCTCTCAGACCATCTTCCTCAGCTCTGCAGCTTGTGGCATGAGAACATGTAGTGCCACAAATAAAACCCAGGCACAGTGCTGAGCTCAGCCCCTGCCCTCAGCTCCTCAGGAATCACAGCATCGCTGGCAGAGGAGCTGTTCCTCTCATTGCCTTGTTTCTGGAACACCAGGCAGAGCTGTATGGGAGCAAGGCACATTCACAGTTAGCAGGAGCATCACACTGACAGGGAGCCCTTCCCACTGCCCTCCCTGAAAAGGGGTGGATTTTCCCCCACAGCACCTGCCTTGCTTGCCCACTGCAGGTGCCAGACCCTCTCTCTTTACTAGATGGAACAATCTGGTGCCTCAAATTAAGACTTAGAACTAACCACAAGAGTCAGGAAAAAAGCTGCAATGTTTCACTTGATGAACAGCAAAGGAACAGCAACAGACAGGGTGGAGGGACAAATTCTGTACTCCCTAATCACTTTCTTAAGCTGTTGCAAGCACTAAATTTTGGCTCTCTTTCAGTCCTATTCCGCTCAAAGAATCCTAAACAACAGTCAAAACATACCCTGGACTTTGATCTTCTTCACTGTTTTCTCCGTGCTGTTGTTGATGGTGACAGTGACTGGAATGGGCTCGCCATGGTAGTACACCTGGAAGGAATTTGATGCTCAGAAGTCCAGCCAGGACACTTCTCCCAAGCCCTAATCCCCTCTAGTTCCCCCAGATTACATCTCACAGAAGCTGAATAAGGGAAGATGACCCTTCCCAATGCTTCATGACCCTTCTTTCAATGACTTTTTTAGCCTCAAATGTGTCTGGTAACAGGGTTTCAGCCTCCCCTAACAGCAGCTGCTGACAGGAATTACATTCCCTATAGCCCTTGAGTGGTGGGACAAGTCAGTCTGAGCTGAGACAGCAACACATGAAGTAGCTGCTTTGGGCAGCAAAATGCACACTGGCCTGCCAATCCTGGGCTGTCCACAGCCCTGGAGCAAGTGTCTCCCTCACCTCTTTGCTGAGGCAAGCTTTCAGCTGGAGGGGCTTGCTGGACATGAAGAACTGCCAGGTGGTCTCTGCACAGGGCTGGGGTCCCGGCTCCTCTGGAGCGTACTGCACCTTGCGGATCAGCAGACGAGCAGAGTTCCTGGGAAGCAGCAGAGGAAAACGTGGTGGTACCTTGTGCTTGGCAGAGGCAGGAGTTCTGCACTCACACGTGTTTACCCCCAAGAAGTCCACTGACAAGTGGGGCACAGCTGAACAAGCAACCGAGGGGCATCACTGGAGCACCCACCCCCTTTAAGGGGCAAAGCTGAAGACAGACACATACATTCTGTTACCTCTTATGAATTCTCTCTTCCACATTCTCTGTTGAGAAAGCTTTTACCTCAAAGTCCACCCCGCAGGTCTGCCAGAGAGAGAGAGGACAGCTGTGAGATGAGGGTCAGAAGCCAGGAGCATCTGCACATGCTTCAACATCTTTCTGCACACCAGAAATTGGCAGATTCCTGCCAGCTGCAAATTCTTCTGCCCTCCTACCGCTGTAAGAGAGAGCCCTGCCAACCTGGGTGGCAGAATCTACCTGTTCCATGATGCTTCTGGTAAATGAGGCCTAATTCCCAGCCTCCTGAAAGGCTTTCTGTGAGAGCAGTGCTGTAGAGGTCACAGCATAAGACTGATCAGTGTGCAGGGCTCTCCAGCCCACCTTGGATTTCTGAACTGAATTTCTGAATTGGCTTTGTAATGCCAACACCTTCTTTCCCAGCATCTAAGGAGTGGGAGTGATCAGGTCCAGCTGACCTTTGCTTTAACAGGTTTATAGTATCATGGGACATCTGTGTGAGTCCCAAGTAACTCTCTACAGAGAAATTTTTGCTAGAATATCATTCCCTGACATAAAACACAGCTTATCCTTGTTGCACTGGATTCTGCACCTTGCCTGTTCTGCTGTTCAGAGAAGCATCCAGTGAAGTATAAAAAGAATATTTTAAATGGTATCAGAAACCTTGCAGAACATCTCATTATTTAATGACTTTTACTCCAGGCCTTTGGTTTGTTTACACACATGCACAAACCAGCCCTTTTCTGCATTTAATTCAGAGCAGGTCTTAACACGTATTATTTATAGCAATATATATTAATCTAATTTAGGCACTCTGTCTCCTTTCCTTTCATGTAGCCTCACAGCTACAACCATTTTATGTGCAACCAACCAACAAATCGTGGTAATCTTAAGGAAGCTACAGCATTGCACATTTTTGTAGTCTTGCTGCTGTTTGTCTGGATTCCCTTTCTTATTCTGAGGACTTCGATTCCAACTCTGTGACATACACTTGTAGCCCTTAAGTCAGGTTCCTGACATTTGTGGCACAGCACAGTAAAATCCAGCATCACCTTCTCCTACTCTCAAGCTGGACAAATATATTCATGTGACTTTTTTCCATCGGACTTTCCCCAGCCATGATAAGCAGAAGTGTCCCGTTGGTCTCACCTTATCAACATCACGAGGTGCAGGCTGCAGACAGACTGAGCAAGGCAGGTAATCTGGAAACTGTGGGAGGAAGAAGAGAAAATACCCCAAAGCAATATTACACAGATATTCTAGGTAATTTATTCCTCACAAAAGCAATTCCGTAGACAATGGGTCAATCCCTGTCACGCAGTAACCCTTTGGAATTCTGGCTGGTACACTTGCCTTGTGTGACAAGTCCCTCTCTTCCAAAAATACTTTAACAGTCCAGATAGGGGGGGAAAAAAAGTAAAAAAAGCCTAGGCACAACCTGGATCCTCCCAGGGAATGCTGAGGCAGACATGTCACCGACAGTACTGGAAGCATATCCTGTCAGAATCAGTTTGGCAGGGAGCTGCTATTTGTTGACAGCATCTGCTAAAGAGCTTTTCATCTGCTTATTTGATCCATAAGGGTTTTAAAGCAAAAGGATTTGGTGCTGAGGCAATGGTATAAAGTATTCCAGCCCCTCAGGAATGGGAAGGCGTAGGTATGTGGGGCTGTTGCCAGCACAAAGCCATTGCATATTCCCTTGCCATTTCAAAGAAAGCACTTTTCCCAGTGCAGTGATCATTGTGCAGTTAGGATCATCTTGCACTTTACTTCTTAGGATGGCAAGAAGAAAAAAAAAACAAACATTTGTACACCTCCTGTCATTCAAAACTGGAATTTGCAGAATGTGAATTCACCATTAATTCCCACTTTCAGTCCATCACTGGGCCTCGACAGCCTGGTAAGAACAGACAAGGAGAAGAGTCAGAGGCTATTCTGAGATACTCACTGTAAAGAAAAAGGGATAAGCATTTTTCCCCAGCTTCTTTAGCAGAGATTCCTGCAAGTGAGTAAGAGGCTCTGGCTTGTCAGCAGGAGGGAACACTTGGAGCCTGGAGAAGAACAGGTCCCGTCGGAAGGTGAGGCCCATCACATCGATGTCCTCCTGGCCGTACCGGAAAGCACAGGTGAGGGACACGTACACTGGGGACAAGCACAGGACAAGTCAGGCCCGCAGCAGGGTAACAGTTGATGCCTTAAGCCCCTAATGTTTTTTAATTTTCTAGTATTTGTAAGACTTGTAAGTTTTATAAGTAGTGGAAGTAGATTTTAAAAGCAGCAACCCCCCCCCCTTTGTCCCTTGTCCCTTTCCCTTTCTCTAGCACCCTTGTTTATACATTCCTTAACCCTCTTACCCCATTCTATGCTCCCCATATCAATCCTACTCCTGAATACAGCAGAGATGTTTAGTCTTTTGTCAAGGCAAGGCCTAAATTGTTGGCAGAACAGCATATCAGGGCCTAAACCACAGAATACGGTCAAGAATTAGGTAACTATGTACCCTTTGTGCTCTGATGAAGAGGAAGGGGGGATGAACACAGGGTCCCAAAACCCCCAGACCCATTTCTCAGGGGGTGGACCCCGGGGCAGACCAGAGTAAAGGCCACAGGTGGACACATCTGGGATTGGATGGATGGTATTATAAAATGTAACCTCTCAGGCACTGCCAGCACGTGTCTTGTAACATCTTAGCCTTGGCAAAATAAACCCTTTCTTGTCTCACCCCTAATTAACTGCTCTGGAGATTTTTTCAGCACTAAAATTCCACGGCAACACAGTGCAGCCAGGGTGGGACCTGGAATGCTCCTGCACTAGAGACGTGGAAACTCATCTCAACACTTGCATAACCCAGTGAGTATTCACACCACACGTAACAACTTACGTTACGTTGAGCAGGAAACCCATTTGTACCCTCAGAACAATAAAAAGGTTCTATCTCAGCAATCTCACCTCACAAGATAACAATTTCTGAAACACACATTGCATAAAACCTCAAACCTTTTTTCCCCTTGATAAGAGCAGGATCCACCAATACAACACCATCTGAAAGGAAGTTAAAAAATAACGATTAACAGAGGCTAATCAGGGCTGAGAGAGCAGGAAGGGCAGCACGTTTCCCTGGGGACTTACCCACAGGTTCCACGTTCCCAATGTTGTCAATGAAGTCCCGCTTTCCCAGGTAGATTGTCAGCTGTGGGGAGGAGATGACAGATGAACTACAAATGTTTGTGATTGTGTGTTGAGGGAAGGGGGACACACGCGCATCAGAGAGCTGTAAATCTTGCAGAGATCAGGACAACTCCATTTTAAATGGAGTAATTATTTTTTTCCAGCAAACATGCAATCCCCATAGGATTATCCACCTGGACTCACCAGGATTATCCACATGCTTCCGGACATCAGAACTGAAGACCTGATCTAGACCAACTCCCAAAAGTACAACACAAATACTTGTGCACGGGACCAAGAACTGTAGATTCAAAGATTTCTGGTGCCATCAGGTTGGAAAGATGTTTTAAACATCTACCAGCAGGAGTACAACCCAGGAGGGGGGTGAGGTGAGCTGCCTTCCTCTTGTATTATTATAACATTAGAAGTTTGCCCTAAGAATTGTTTACATCATCTCCTCAAACTTAGTGCTAATTACGGTTCATGGTTCTTCTTCAGGAAAAAATGAAGGCGACAGGAAAGAGTTTTCTATTTAGTCTCCAGTCTCACTACAGGTGAAACTCATACGTAAATAAACCCCTTCTTACAGTACTCACAGCTTTGTCACGGGTGCTTTTTTTGAAGATAACTTGTTTTTGTGGAGAACCAGCATTCTTCCCATCCATCCCTGGCTTTTGAGCCTCAGGGCAGCTGACAGTTAAAGATGGGGATGTGACTGTGGGTGAATGAAGGTTTTCTGCCCCAAAATGTCCTGGGAAAGATGCCTGGGGAAAACAGGTGGATGAGACAAAAGCAGAATCATACTTGGTGGGTAAAGCACTGTACTCCTACATATAGTTTGCCATTTCAGAGCTCCACACATACCCAAATGTTGGCTAAGGCTCAGTCTAGGAGCTACAAAGGTGGTTTGTGTTGATAAGGGGTCAGACTGAACCCAAAATGAGAACACATCTGCCCTACTGCATTTTTCTCAACCCAATGCAACCCATCACTGAACTCAAACCAGAATGGACTTTAAGAATAGAACAGTCCAGCTACCTGCCCAGACAGGCAACAGTTATAATCAGGGGTAGGGAACAGCTTGCACCCAAAGGACAACAACAGATGAAATAAAATTCTTCAGGAGGAGAAAAAAAGGCAGGGGGGAAGGGAAGGGGTAAAAAAAAAAAAAAAAAAGAGAAGGGGAGAAAAAAACAGAAGAGAAACGGGAGACCACAAAGGCACAAGAGATATCCAGAGTGAGAAGTCCAGAAAACCTAAGTGGTACAAAGCAGAGAGATTAGTTTTTCATTTTGTTATGTCATAAAATAGCATCCAGTTAATGATCAGACAGCAAATTCAAAAGAAGGTGGAGCTCTTCCCCAGTTAACAGAAGATTCAAGGCGGCTCTGGAAATCACCAGTATGAGTTGGATCATAGGACTAGACACATTCACAGGGAACAGGCTTTTGGCAGCCGTTGGACAGGGTGATTCAGGTGCAACCTTACCCCTGTAAGATGCTGAAGTTGAGGAGCAGCACCAGGAAAGGACGATGCTGCACTGCCCTGTCCTTACACTTCTCCCCATCACACCGGAGTGAGGGGTTAGACACTGTTAGACACACCCCCGGCCTGCTGGTGTAGGACTGTCCTCACCATTTGCTCCCTTTCTATTTCCCTGCTTGCTCTCCCATTTTAAAACTGCTTCAAGAATGAAACAGTTTCTAGGGCCTATTTGCAGACAACAAACCATAAAAAAAAAGGAAATAGTTTGCTTCTTGGAAAGCTGAAAAAAAATGTACGGCAGAGGTTATAAAAAGACTGTACACATTTGAGAATTTCTGTTTTATGAAGTAGGTTTTCCATGTCCAGACCAGTATATGTTGCTGACTAGATGTGCTACTCATGCTGTACTCAAATAAACAAACAAGCAAATAACATTAAATACCTTGCTGTGTTCCCAATGACACAGGAGCTTCCACAGACAACGATGGGGACTCCTAAACTCCTAAGGAAAGATGACTTTCCCAGGCAGTCGTGTCCTGTTCTTCTTTGCCTCTACCAGAGGGAATCACTGACCTCTTCACAAACAAGGAAGACAATTTGTAGGGGATTTGAAAGCTCATCTCTAGCTGCGTCCATCCAGGATTTCAAGAATTAATCCCCCTCCAAGAGCAAATATTGTACTTGGGCTAAGGGTCAACCGGGAAGTGGTTAAGTCAGCAACGTAAGGCATTACCTAAGGACACTCAGACAGTCAGGGAAGAGGTCTACAGCGTCCTACTCACATGCTTTGTAAACACTGCACACTTACATAGCACAGGACAGTTACCAAAAGCAGCTTTATTTACTCTAATGCTCCATCTCCTCCTCCCTGGGGTTCCAAGACTTCCAGCCTGGTAAGGAGCTGAACGGACAAAAGCCATTTATGAGAAAAGGAGTTTGGAAAAGACTAAAATGCCATTTTGATGGACCATCAAACACTGAGAACAATGTGTTATTCTCACAATCACTGAGCAATGGATCTATTATTGTTTCACCAACATCCCACTGGCATGTGATGCAAAACACTGTTGCTGGCTAGTCCCTTAATTTACTTAGAGAGGCACATCATCTAGGATTTAAGAAACAGATATTTCAATTAACTTTAGCTTTTCTGTTCATAAATCTTCCAAGAGTAGCTTTACCCCCCACCAGTGAATTTGGCCTTGATATTTTGCTCTACAGTATGTGTAATTTTTGGCTTGCAAGCTGCAGGAACAGCTGTAGCTTTCCTCTGGCTGCACGTGTTCCTTTGATTCCGGGGATCACATGATATCTTCTCAACTTGCCAGCCCAAGAGCCCCTCCAGCTCAGGCAACCTTGCAGTCACAAATCAGGCTTGCTTTTCACAAACCATCACCAACATCTGCCTGAATATGGTGGCCAGGTTACACAAATTATTTCCAAAAAACAAACCACAGAACCAGTGTTCCTCAGCTCGTTCAGAGTTTTCCAAATTCCAACAACATTTTATTAACTGGAGGTGGATTATTTGGAGAGCTTAATCACTACTCTGTCTATTCAACTCCAGCAGACACAAGCCAGCCAGGCTTAAAACACAGAAATTTGCACGTGCCAGTGCTGCAGAAGGAAAGCCAGGTCCTGACTGTGGGAAGTAGGGAAGAAACTCCAGAAATCAGCTCAGCAAATTAACAACTTCTATTCAGTCACACTTTGCAAAAGCAAAAGGGAGAGTGCTGGTTTTGTGCAAGTTTGTGCTGCAGCCACTGCAGGGTCATTAGTCCTCCAGGGGAGGATGAGCATTCCTGTTGGTACATGTGCCATTGCAAACATTCTCAGAGGACCTTGGAAACAGCTCCTCCATAACCCTTCCATCCAGGGAAAGATGCCCAGCCCACCCCCAAAACCACTTGAAGGGCAGCTCCACCTTTAGAAATGAAACTGCAACAACCCCTTCTGCACCACAGGTCCCTTCCTTGGCTCTTCCTCCCTTTCAGGCTGAAGCAGAACAGGAGGCAACAGAAATAATCAAAATACAGGGAAAAAAAAAGCTAAAATTGCTCACTAGAATTTCCTGCATACCTTGCTGCTAAGGAACTTTAATCTAAAATGCTTAAGGTCTTAGCTAGCTGGCCATTACCCTTCAGCATTATTAACCTGCTTCATAACAGCATCAAGGGGCCAAATAAAGCCCTTTGTGCAAGATCTGTGTCCATGCTGTAATAAAACACAAGTGTGGCAGCCTAAATTATAAACATCCTAAACCCATTCTGATCCTCCTGAGCAGAGCCTGCAGTTTTGATTACGTTAATCTCCCACTAATCTTTCATCATGCTGACTTGCCATTTAGGGATCTGCTTTTCCACAGTAACCAAGGTCACCCAGACTCGTGGCAGGTGCCTTTCCAAGGACTGCCTGCCACTGCAACAGGCAGAAGAAAAAACACCTTGCCTTTAGAAATGGTTCAGAATACCAACTTTTCATTTTTACTACGGTTCTCACTTCCATGAGCTGGACAGAAGCTTCTTATGACAAAAGGAGGGTGACGAGCAATGGCTCTTAGTTATGAAATGTACACATGGAAGAGTTGAAGGCTTTGCTTCATTACTCTGAAGCTGGAACCAGAACACCATCTTCAACAGGGGGTTTGGTGTTTTTAAAGAAACGTGCAACTCCTATTCCTGGCTTCAGAACTTCACAAGGTAGCAGCTGAAGTCTCACGGCAGGAAAAGCCTCCTATTTTCAGCAGTGTTTGAAATACAGATCCCGATTTCCTCTGTTCAGTAGTTTATCCAAAACATCCAAGAGTACATCAACCTTTCAAGGACAGAGGCACTTGTTCAGTGTGGCAAGACTTCCTTCAGTCTCAAGGCAGTATTCCTGGGACAGGGCACGCCCAGGTTGCACCTGTGGGATGTCCAGCTCCAAGCTTGGAGCATTATCCTCTTTCCCCCTCCAGACCAAATCCCACAATGTGGCTGAACACAAACCCACACTTCACCAGGAAAATGACACTTCAGGTTCCCCTCTGTGCTCATTCCCAGTGAGATCTCACACACACAGACACACAAATAAATCAATCAGAGCACTGTGGGGTTTTAAAAGCAGAACACAGGTTTATTTACAATCAAGTTCTTATGGGCAGCTGAATAAATAAAAACTTTGCCCCATATACTCTAAGTCCCCTCTGCAGAAAGTGTCTGAACAAAAGGCTGGGTTAGAGGGAGCCTGTCAGAGCAGCTGCCCCCAGCCCAGCCCCTGAGAAGAACACACTTCCTCAGTAAAACACTATCGGGAAAGAAGAAAATAAAGTGCAAATAAAAAGGCAATAAAACGCTGGTGGCTTGTCTTGAGGCCCAGACGATGTGGAAAGGTTTGGCTGGATAAAGATATGCCAGGTGGGTCCCTCCCAGCCACATCATGGGTTGGGGTGCCAGAACAGGGACAGAGCCAAGACACCGCTCCGTAACACAGAGGGCTCCAGCGCGAGTGGGAATATTGCACGTGTGCTCGAGAAGGGGCAAATGGCCTGGAATTGCCAGCACCAAAACAAACAACGGATTTGGGATTTGACCCCACTGCTCCCCTGTGTTCTACTGACAGCCGCCAGGACAGGACGGATGAACAGGAAAAGGGACCGAACACGTACATTCTGGGACTGAAGTCACAGTGTGACTACATTCCTCAGCACAGCAGCACAGCTTCCACAACGAGTTCAACGAGCCGAACCTCTCTCCTCACGCCCAGAAACCAAACTGCCTGTGGTATAAAAAGATTAAAAATCTTCTGTTTTGTGATGCCCAAGCTGTTGAGGGGCATTTCAACACGCAGGTGCAGAAGTCCCAAAGAACAGACCATCACCTCAGGAGCAAGTGAAACTGATACAAGGAGTTCGCAGGACAGCGCTGGAGAGCCTGTGCCAGGATCAGAGCAGATCCAAACAGAGCTGGTAAAACTCCAAGGCAGAGTTGCCAGAGCCACAGGAGACTCTCTTTCAAAGTTGTTCCAACACTTCACACCGCCCAGGACCTGTCCACATTTCAGGATCTTCTCACCCCACACCTGAACTTGGCCACGAGAACAGAACACAGGAGACAGGACATGTTTTAAGTCAGCATACACAGTAACTCCTTCCCAACGTTTCCACCTCAGAAGTGCTGTAGATACATTTGTGTGACAGGATATTTGGCACAGCTGTCTGGTGAGGAATCCTGCTAGTATCTTCTGCTCCACTTGGTGCAGAGATACTGCATGTAAAGGCATGACTAAGTAGCATTCTCCATCCAGAACAGCTAATCCCTCGCCGAGTCCAAGTGCCACAGTGCAGTGACGGCCGTAAGAAGTCTGACCCAGGCTCCTTTCTCCATTGCTCTGGAACTTCCCTCTGGAAAGCGAAGCCCATGTGCTTGTCAATATCCCAACTCAGGATGAATCTGGGCTCGGGTGTCCCTCCCGTTCAGCCACGGAGCAGCAGCACCACACAGAGCCGTGCACCCTCCAGCAGTCAGAACTCAGCCCACAGCACAGCCTTGTTGCCCTTGTCCACACTGACCACGTGGGCACCCGCTGGCGACCACGCCACTGCATTGATAGGAGAACTGAAACGGAAGCCAGGGGTGAGTTTACAAGAAAGCTGAATTCCACAACACTGAACACAGGAATGAAATACTATAATACTGTGATCATCAATTAAAAAGCACTTTCTCAGCTCTCAAGAGACTTGGCCTTCTAATAAGCCTGAGAGAGGTACAGTTTCTTCAAAATATATTGAATGTACTTTATTAGAACCATATCTCAGTTTAAGAAGGTAACAATAACAAATCTAACCTAATTCAACCTGGAGAATACTGTCATGAACCCATAAGGAATCTGCATATGAAGAATTCTCACACACCAATGTAAGTTGCAAGGCTGTACAACAATAACTCTGTCATCGCTCAGCGAGATTCACAACCCAATCCCCACTTTGGATTGCATGTCCCGCCTTCCTCACCTGTGATGCTTTGCAAGCGTCCTCTCCAATTTCCCAGTAAGCACATTCCAAATGTAGAGGGCCCCATCAGCTGAACCAGCAGCCACATAGTTACTGTCAGGGCTACGAGATCAAACAAGGTGCAGAAGGCAAAGAACAAGTCAGCAATTTTCAGCACACATCATCATTCCACCCACAACTTCCTAAGCAAGAAACTTGGCGTTAACTACTCTTTTCAGAGTTATGTGTTACCACCTGCCAGCACTAAGAGGTGAAAGCACTCTGAAATCAGAGCGTTTCACGACATTGGATCAACATCTAGAGATAACAGTATCTTGACCAAGAGGAAACGCTGGGTGAATCAGCAACTCCACCCCAGTTTTCCTGGCTATAAGTGGGGACCAATGCAGCCAAGCATCAGGAATTGCTCACTTTGGCTGCAGAAAGATTTATCAGGCACCTTGCTTATATCTGACCTTACCTGAACACAACTCTCGTCCAGTCAGAGCCACATTTGAATCCCTGGGCACTGAAAAGTTAGAATCAGATAACTGTTAACTAATTTATAAGAAGAGAGACTTTCAGGTTGTTTCTGAAGATCACGTTAAGGATTTCTGCATGGTTCAAAATAAACTCCAGCATCTTTGCTGTCAGATTCTAGAGAACTTTGCCACCATGTAGAAAAAGAGTTAGGAGACTGCTCTCTCCATGGCGGTACTGAAAAACACTCCAGCACTGAGGACAATCCACAACCCAGTTCTGAAATTCCCACTGTTCTTGGGAAGAACACACTCACCTGAACGTCTGCTTGACAGCACTAACCCTCAGGTCGATGATCTTGAGCAGATCATCACGGGAACAGGTCAGAAGCTCTGTTCGCTCCGAGTTCAGGTCCAGAGCTGTGATTCTTCCAAGCAGCTCCAGCTCTTTTACTATGCTTTCAGTCCTAAAGACAGAAAGGGAAAAAAAGGGAAGGGAAAAAGACAGCAGTGAACCAGGATCCAGAAGCCAAACCGCTGTATCAAAACTTTGACTTGTCCCAGTGTGGAAGAAGAGGAGAAAAAGGATTACTCGGTTTACTCTTACGTTTTGTTTCTCTCCCAAGCTGGATCCCACCTTGTGGATAACATTTCAGATGACAGATAGATACAACTTTCCTCACAACCCCATCCTAGAACAGCAAATACTGACCAATGCAGAGTATTTACCACCAAGCAGGCTGCCTTTTCAGAAAAGAAATGGCATACCCCCCAAAAAAAATCCAAAATACAAAACACTGAATAGTATAAAAGTAGTAAAAAAAGTCTCTTTCAATGGCCTTCTGCAACTCCTACAACAGTCTCATTGGCTTCCCAGCTCAGGTAGAAGAGTTTCCTAGCTCAGACTAACCTGACAGCAGACCCATAACCATTCCTACACCACAAGCTCTCCTATGATAGTTTTACCTGATGTCCCAGAAACGGATTTTCTTATCAAAATGTCCACTCATTACACACTGCTCAGTACACACGATGTCATTGCAGCTAGATCCTGCAAACACTGTTTTTATACCTAAAAAGGAGAAACCAGTGGTGACACACTTAACTTCACACTGTACAAACTGAGGAAAACAGAGACAGAAAACAATTACTAACCCCCCTGACACACACAGTGGCCACACACAGCAGTGCCCAAGGAGTGCCACGGGGCAAACTCTGTCTTAGAATAATCCTGATTTAAGTCTTCAGCAACCTCTCTGCCCTTCTTAATCTCCTTTGCTGGGGCTAATATCCCTTTAAATGTGCCTGTGACAGCTGCTTTACTTCTACTTCGTACTTAGCCAGCTATAATTTGCTGCTGTTAAACAACATGAAACTGTCTCCTTGACCTCTGTTCATGATCCAGGTATCAAGGTAACCTTGAATCTCAACTGGTCTCTCAAGTGCAAGCAAGTTTAAGAGCCATCAACAGGAAAAAAAGCCAAGGAATCAAGGTGTTTCTCCCAAAGAAAAACCTGGATCTTAGCAATTTCTCCATTTTAGATATTGAAATTTTTGGTACATTTCTATCCACCTCAGGGTTAAAAAACCTGACCTGGCTCCAAGTTTTTAGTGGAAGACTGAAGCACACCCCATCAGACTGGTAAAGAAAGAACCCTCCCAAAACACAGCTGCTATCAAGTGTAATAGCATTAACAGTGCTTCCTGCACACACAGGATTCCTTATTCCAGGCAACAGGCAGAAAAAGTCCAGTTGCTTGAATAACAACAGACGATGGCACGGCTGCTAGTTTTTCTTTTCTTTAGACTAGCAAGGAGATGAAATAACCTATCTGATGCCAGACTCCCATGTCCATTCAGCAGAAGCACATGGATGAAAGACAGAAGTTATGTCTCCTTACAGACTTTGCTGCGGAGGTCCCAGAGCTTGAGGGTCCGGTCGTGACTCCCCGAAACAATGCGCGCATTGTCCAGCAAGAACTTGGCTGACAGGACTTTGCCGCTGTGACCCGTCAGGGTGTGCTGAGGACAAGAGATTTACAGGCTGAAACTGTGTATTTCCACTGCCTTCAATCACAGCTTGCATATCTACTGCATTGTTTGGAGGAACAAACATCTCTTCCAATTAAACACAGACTAACACCGAGTAGGAGCAGTAAGTACCACAGAGTCCATCCTGAAGCCGGGAGACACAGGTCACCTTTGGCTGCAGCTTCTCCTGCTACTCAGGAGCCTGCAAAAGCTCCCTTCCTAACACTCCATTCACCTACACTTCATGGACACATGGCAACTGCAACACAGCCCTGCAGGAGCCAAGAGAAGGGGTTAAACCATGCTGCAGATGGAAATTGTGCCTTCCTGGTTTTATAATGGGCTTCCCTCAAGGACACAGTAGGGTATCAAGTCCCGACTGTTGTTACATCTTCAAGCCTAAAAGCTGAGACAACCAGAGATTTCAGAAAAACTCCCTGCAGCAGCTTCTGTAAGTGCAGGGAGAGGCTCTGTGGGGCTGAGAACATGAACCGCATTCACTTAGAATTGTTCAATATTTACATCCTAAATCATAAAACAGATCATGAACGACTGAAGAGTTATGAAAAACAAGACAGAAATATTTCTATATCCTTAGATTTTTTTAAATACTCAAAGGACTATCAAACTACACAAAGCAATCTGGGCTTGGGAAACACAAAAGAAAAACCCTTTAGAATGGAACAGGAACAAAGTTTGGGAAAAAAAAAAAGCCCTGATACACAACACAGAGTCAAAGATCATCTCAAAAAGACCCCTTTGTCTTAAGAAAGGACACAAACTCCAGCAAGGACTAACAATCACTCTGCATCTCTCTTCTGCTCTTGCTGCACAGACATTACAGGCAGATATTTGCATTTAAGCAGGGAGTTTGTGGCACAGTTCACTGTGATTTCAGCTTCACTGCCCCTGGCTCATGTGCAAGCCAAGACAAATCCATACCACACACTCTCAAAGCAGAGTGCACTATTTTATCTCAGCAAACAGTAAATGCACTCCAAAAAATTACAGGAAGATCACATGAAGCCAGGTGGATGTTTGCAGGCATAACTAACTTTTTGTAGCAAGTAACCTACACTCTGCTAAACTGGTATTCCCTGTAATTCACATTCAACAAAGAGAAGCTGCAAAAGAACTGATATTCTTCACTTTCCTAACTGAGACCTCACATCTCCACGCTGAGAACTACTCAGTGAATTATCATGCATCTCTTGGTTATAACTAACATGTGAAATATCAGAAGATTTGGAATATCTAAGTAGCATCTTCCTAAAACAAAAAGTTGGGGAAAAGAGCACATAGGAAATTACAATTAAAAACCCCCAAAGTCTTGGAAAGCTGAGCCGAAACTTTTCTTTCGGTCAATCAAAGGTGAAGCTTCCTTTAAATTAGAGCCAAGTGGTAGAGAAGAATGTGAGTAAAAAGGAGTTAGGA
This sequence comes from Lepidothrix coronata, assembly GCF_001604755.1. NCBI lineage: Eukaryota > Metazoa > Chordata > Aves > Passeriformes > Pipridae > Lepidothrix > Lepidothrix coronata. Next base: position 1,326,436 of record NW_016690305.1, read on the forward strand.
GGAGAGGAGGAACCTTTCAAAAGACATTGAGAATACAGTCCGGCAGGTTCAGGCTTGCTGCCTTGGACAGACAGGCAAAGGGCTCCTTTCCAAGAAAGCTGCTCCTGACTTAAACCAAAAGTCCCTCTTTGTCTTCTGCAAACCCTTTTTCAGCAGCCCTCTCCTTGGAGTGAGGCTAAAACATTGAGGTGGCTCTCCCTAAACCACAGGAAGCATTTAACCTTCCCCAGAGGGGGGCACAGAAGTGTACTTTACGTGGCAAGGTTTGCAGTGGGGGGGCTGCATTGGGAAAATATGCAGGAACTGGGACTTCCTGCAAGGCTGTGCACAGACCAACCCTGCACCTACACAGACCTTAGAGAGATAAAGCACCTGCTAACGAAAAGAACTACTAAAAGTGCCTGTAAATGCCCAACTTCCAAAACTGCCACATCCCCATTAGACAGAATGGGAATACAAGACAGAAACACCTCTTTGCTTCACGAGACTCACCCGTAATCGATTGTCATCAACTGTCCAGATTCTGCTGGCAAAGTCATTTGAAGCTGCTAAGAGGTAAGAACCCTGTGAACACAAGTTTCATTTAAAACTCCTTCCACTAGTCAAGATGCAAATTAAACTCAAATATTTCCAATAAATCATTAAAACTGTGTTAGTGCTATTTTGCCACAGGAAAAAAAGAACAAAACCAAAAACACAGTGGCATATGCCAGTCTGGAAAGTTAGTGTGTTCCTTCCAAAAGGGCTATAGCTTCTGCTTATCACCAAAATGGGAATGATTTGTAGAATCATGACTACAGATAAAACAATATACTTATTATAACAGTAAGAATTTATAAGAATATACAATTATAACCAGACCAAAAAGGACATTCTCCTTTCTCTTCTGCTGCACTGAGGAAACAGGTTCTAGTTTACCCTCATCTGTTGTGGAGGCATATTTTTTCTTTACTCTTTTTTTATTTATTTATTTTTTCACCACAGGGAAAAAGCCGTGCTTAGACAGGCCTCAGAGCGGAATTAGCCTGATTCTTGCAGTTTTCATTACAATTCTAACGTTTTAAGCTAAGATTCCAAAAACTAAATCTGTCTGAGGGGAGATAAATTGACTTGTTCACGGCTTTAGGCTCTCACAAGTCATCCATGATGGAGAATGGGCACCACAGAATTCATGCTTGCACCCCTGTCCGCCTCAAAAGACTTTCCTGAATCCTTGTAAGTCCACTAACATCTCACCTCAGGTAGTTCTCACCTCAAATGTGCTCAAGCAAAAATCAGAACTAGCTTCTCCTGCAGATGAACAGCACCAGCACATCTCTAATAAGCTGGTCAGTGCCCACAGGAAGGATCCTTTTGGGTGTCAATAAAGTTTGGCACACAGAATCATCCCCAAACGGCAGAAGTTACGTCAGCTTTGTGTTATGGAAGAGGTCTCAGCACAAAAGTCAGATCATGTGTCCAGTTAGAACAATCCAAGACCCCAAACTCCTTGGAGCAGGACTGTAGGATGCTGATCCCAGTCATGTCTCCGATACTCCAGGTGAACATGAACTGAGCACATCTCAAGCTGTCAGCAAACACTCTGCCAGCCACGACATTACTGTGCCGTGACTGGTGAGAAACTGCTGGGAGAAAAGGTCATGGAAGTGCAAGTCTTGGGATAATCAGACCTTTTACTATTCATCACAGACCTCAGTAAAACACTTAAGAAAATAAACTTCACAGAAATAAAGCCTCAGTGTATTTGCTTTTTTGTGCTGTTACACCAGTTTCACTGGAAAGCTGAAGACTAATTTCTTACTTTAGACAAAGCCAAGTGTATTTTATTGTAATTTTACCATAATAGCCCATAACAGCCAATGTCTGAGCTGCATATCATCTTTTGAATTGTAAAGCAA